>NC_133136.1:86631492-86931492 GCF_048418815.1 Hemitrygon akajei | reverse complement strand
TCGCTTCTACAGTGATGAAATGTGGGAATAGTTATCTGACAGACAGCAGATCCAACATTTTCCAAAGTCAAATTAATTTCCATTCAGCAGATCCAAAATTTTCCAATGTTAAGTGAACCCCAATTCAGTGAGTATTTAACTAGTCCGTTGCAGTGGATTTCACTTTCAGTTCAATAGCCAACCTGTAGAGAGAGACTTTAAATTTAAGACATGAAATCTCACATTAACTGCCTCCATGATCTCACCCTATTTATTTGTGCAAATCCTTTTCTATTCTAGCAACTGCAGGGAATTCTGCGTTTCTCCAATGCTGACCCCCGTATAGCCCTCAGTCCCTTGGTGCTCATAGTATCTCCGGTGTGCTAATTACTAAATAATTACAATAATTTTGTGATATTAACGCCAAGTGCACTTTTGTGAAGATAATGCCTTGAGAATTTATTTTAAAAATAAATGAATTGGATCATGTTTTATAGTTATTTAATTACGCTTTATTTTGATAATTAAGTGATTTTGATGCTTTTTATGTACACTGTGTCATGCTTCTGAATTGACTTATTTTTTTTTGTCTATAGTTCTTGTTTTTTCTCTGCTGCTTTACTACAGATAATATTTCTGTTCTAATTTATTCAATGGAGCTAGAACATTGCGACTTTGATTTGCTTTAATGGTGGCGTTCAGTTGGAAACCATTTTTTTTGTTCTTGGTAACTCAGAAACCACGGGGCTGGTTTACAGAAGCGCTTTACGTTTTATTTCTAATTCAGCTGTTTTTAAAATGGAATTTTCTGAAGTAACCCCTGCAGGAGGAAGAGCCTGTCCTGGACGCAGGTTACAGCAGACGAAGAGGTCCCACTTCACACGACAAACTCCAAGTCCTGAAGTGTGTTGGGAGGAGGGTTACATTTATTTTGGCCCTAATCTCTGCTTTGGAAACACAACATCTGCTTCCCTTTGTGAGGAGACTGATTAGTTGCTGGCAGAAGACAGCTGACAGCAGGGTTCAGAATGAAACCTTTTAAGGAAAGATAGAGAGTGCAAGGTGACAACTCCTTACTTGGGGCATTCCTTACTCTGACAGTGAGGCACATTAAAACTAAGGATACTGATTCTTTGCAAGTTCAAAAGCTACAGCAGTTAAAATGGAATCTTAACTACTTTCAGAATTTTATGATTTAATCATTTGTCTAATTGCAGGGGCCACTTGACCTTTGGTTTGTTGTGCAAGGGCTAGCTGAAACACTTGCTGTATCTTTTACACAGTTATTATTTACTCCACATGGCATGAATTAACACTGCGACATTGAGCCTTTCATAACAGCACATTGCTTTATGGAATGGCTCTAATGTTATTCAACCAGTAGTTCAACACAGAACATACAGCCAACACTCTGCTTTGTGGCACAATCGCTGCAGATAATGCGATAAACTTTGCCCATATATTGACAAGTCATGGGTTGGATAACTTGCCTGTCGAAGAGCAGGGACAACTAATGTCCTTGCATGAAGCAACACTGTAAACACAGTCAGAAAGAACAGAGACCATAGAACCTTCGGCCCATGATGTTATGCCATCTTTTTAACCTACTCTAAGATCAATCAAACCCTTCTCTCGTACGTAGCCCTACATTTTTCTATCATCCATGAACCTAAGAGTCTCTTGAATGTCTCTGAAGTACCATCACTGCCCCCAGCAGAGTGTTCCGTGTACAGTGTTCCACTCTGTGGAAAGAACCTACTTCTGGCATTCTGCCTATACCTTCCTCCAAATAAATGAAAGGTATGTCCTTCTCAGATTTGCCATTACCATCCTAGGGTATATAAAGATCTGGTACACTCAACGAAATATATATTCCTCATGTAAAGTCTGTAACTTTTACTACCTTAACTAGTGGTAGAGAGTGGGAGGGAGGTTTTGAAGATGAAGATTTCACACATACCTTGCCATATTTTAATATGCCTACTATTCAGGTTACCAGGTTAAGCAGTATATTCGGAATAGCAACATGGTTGGCAAAGTTAATGGCTTATAAAACAGCAGGGAGCTCTTAGCTCTGAATGTAAGACCTTGATTGAATTTTCCCCTTAATGGCATTAAAATCGAGCGAGCTCACTAAAGCAGAGGCAGGGTTAGGTTGGTTTTAGTGTCATACTTTATTTATCCATTAAACCTTAAGCAGTAAGGGTGGCAAAGGTAAGACGATAAGACCATAAGATACAGGAGCAGAATTAGGCCATTCAGCCCATCAAATCTGCTCCACCATTCCAGCATGGCTGATTTATTATCCTTCTCAGCCCCATTCTCCTGCTGATGATGCGAAGGTAGGTGGAGCATCAGGTAGTATTGAGGAAGCAGGGAGTCGGCAGAAGCTCTTGGACAGATCAGTAGAATGGGCGTGTGGAATACTGTGTTGTAGGTGAATGGTGATACATGTTGGTAGACGGAATAAGGGCATAGACTGTTTTCTAAATGGGGAGAAAATTCAGAAATCTGAGGTGCAAAGGGACTTGGGATTCCTTATGCAGGATTCCCTAAAGGTTAATTTGCAGGTAATCTCCCTGTAATCTTTGACACCCTGGCTAACCAAGAACCTATCAACTTGAATCACTGTTTTAAATATGCTCAGTGACTTGGCCTCCACAGCCACCCATGGCAATGAATACCACAGTTTCACCCCCCTCTGGTGAAAGAAATTCCTCCATCTCTGTTCTAAATGGGCGTCCCTCTGTTCTGAGGCTGTGCTCTCTCACCCACTATAGGAAACATCCTCTCTACATCCACTCCATCTAGGCTTTTCAGTATTTGAGAGGTTTCAATGCAATTCCACCCCCCCAACCCAACCCATTCTTCTAAATTCTAGCGACTACAGAACCAGAGCCATTAAATGTCCTTTCATTCCCGGCATCATTCTCGTGAACCTTCTCCAATTCCAGCACATCTTTTCTTAGATAATGGGTACAAAACTGCTCATAATACTCCAAGTATGACCTGACAAATGCCTTGTAAAGTCTCATTATCACATCTTTGCTCTTATATTCTAGTCCTCTTGAAAAGAATTTCATATTTGCCTTCCTCACCACCAACTCAACCTGCAAATTAACCTTTAGGGAATCCTGCATAAGGACTCCCAAGTCCCTTTGCACCTCAGATTTCTGAATTTTCTCCCCGTTTAGAAAACAGTCTATGCCCTTATTCCGTCTATCAAGGTGTATGACCATTCACTTACAACATGCCACTTCTTTGCCCATTCTTCTGATCCCTCCAAGAGTTTCTGCAGACTCCCTGCTTTCCCAACACTACCTGATGCTCCACCCACCTTTGCATCATCTGCAAACTTGGCCACAAAGCCATCTGTTCCTTTATCCAAATCACGGACATATAGCTTGAAAATAAGCAGTCCCAATACCGACCCCTGCGGAATACCACTGGTCATCAGCAGTCAGCCAGAATAGACTCCCTTTATTCCCACTCTTTGCCTCCTGCCAGTCAGCCAATCTTCTATCCATGCTAGTATCTTTCCTGTAATACCACGACTCTTATCTTGATAAGCATCCTCATGTGCACCACCTTGTTGAAGGCCTTCTGAAAATCCAAGTAAGCAACATCCACTGACTCTCCTTTGTCTATCCTGCTGCTTTTTCCTTAAAACTTCCAACAGATTTGTCAGGCAAGATTTCCCCTTAAGAAAACCATGCTGACTTTGGCCAATTTTATCATGTGCCTACAAGTATCCCGAAACCTCATCCTTAATAATAAACTCCAACATCTTCCCAACCACTGAGGTAAGCCTAACTGGCCTATAATTTCCTTTCTTCTGCGTCTCTCTCATTTAAAAGAGTGGAGTGACATTTGCAATTTTCCAGTCCTCTGGAATCATTCCAGAATCTAATGATTCTTGAATGATCATTAATAATACCTCCACTATTTCTTCAGCTACCTCTTTCAGAACCCTGTGGTGTAGTCCCAAGAACCATCTCTTTAGTAATAGCAATGAGACGCACTTATACCTTCTGACACTCTTGAACTTCCGGTGACTGCTAGTCTCTTCCATAGAGAAGACTGATGCAAAATACTTATTCAGTTCGTCCACCATTTCCTTGTCCCCAATAATTACCTCTCCAGTGGTCTAATATCTACTCTCACCTCTCTTTTATTCTTTATACATCTGAAAAACCTTTGGTATCCTCTTTAATATTAATGACTACATATTTCATCTTTTCTCTCCTTATGGGTTTTTTAGTTGCCTTTTAGTTTTTAAAAGCTTTCTAATCCTCTAACTTCCCACTAATCTTTGCTTTGTTATATGCTCTCTCTTTATGCTGTCTTTGACTTCCCTTGTTAGCCACAGATGCCTCATCCTCCATTTAGAATACTTCTTCATCTTTGGGACGTACAATATCTATGCTGTACCTTCTGAATTGTTCCCAGAAACTCCAGCCATTGCTCTTCTGCCATCATTACTGTTAGTGTCCCCTTCCAAACAACTTTGGCCAGCTCCTCTCACATGCCTCTGTAATTCCCTTTACCCAGCTGTAATACTGATGCATCTGACTTCATCTTCTCTCTCTCAAACTGCAGGGTGGATTCTATCATATTATGATCACTGTCTCCTAAGGGTTTCTTTACCTTAAGCTCCCCAGTGAAATCCAGTTCATTACTTAACACCCCATCCAGAATAGCTGATCCCCTAGTGGGCTCAACCACAAACTGCTCTATCTAAAAAGCCATCTCATAGGCTTTCTACAAATTCCCTCTTAGGGGATCCAGCATCAACCTGATTTTCCTCAGTCTATCTGAATATTGAAATCCCAGAAGTCAGTAACATTGCCTTTATTAGAACCCTTTTCTACTTCTTCTTGAAATTTACATCCCACATTCTGGCTATTGTTTGGGGGCCTGTTTGTCATTCCCATCAGGGTCTTTTTGCCCTTGCAGTTCTTAACACCACCTACAAGGATTCTACATCTTCACATTCTAGGTCACCTCTTTCTAAGGATTTGATTTCATTTCATTTTTTACCATCTGAGCCACCCAATTCCCTCTGCCTACCTGTTTGACTTTTCAATACAAAGCTGATCCTTAGAGTTAAGCTCCCAATAGGTGCATTTAATGTCAGGGAAATGTATACAATATACATCCTGAAATTCTTTTACTTCGCAAACATCCCTGAAAACAGAGGAGTGCCCCAAAGAATGAATGACAAGTAAATATTAGAACCCCAAAGCACCCCCCCCCCACAAGTTCCCCCTCCCACGCACAAGCAGCAGGGCAGTTGGATATGAACTATACAGTTCTCAGCCCTATCACCCTGGTTCTAATCTCTCTGCCAAATTAGTAATCATGGACAGGTGCATAGCTATATATTGGAAATTATCGTCACATTTTCTCATTAATAATAGTGTGTGGATATCAAACCATAAGAGCATATCATATAAATTTTCATCTTTGGTGGGGGCAGATCATGTGCAGCTTCCTTAAGAGAAAATCAAACATAATCTTATTATTTAAATTTTGAAAAAACTCTTCTCAAATTTTCTTCATTAATAAAATGAATACCATTCCTTCTAATGTAACATCCCTTTTCTTTGTAGCTTGTATGTTTTTCAACTATTTAAATGAGGCATTTATGTTACATAACTTAGTAGTTTAGCAAAGGAAATACGACACTGATTATGTGGCTGAACCCAATAAGGAGCACATGCTTATGGATGTGCCCCCATACCTGTGATTGTTAGCAGGTGAAATATATAACTGTGGTTATTAATTTCTGTCTAGAAAATATACACATTTTCTGATGTCTGCAATAATTTGAGATTATACTTGCAAATCACTTTTAGAATTACGTTTGACCTGTCACTGATTTAAACTCAGTTTTCCAGCTCTACCATGCCCGTTTCTGCTCATCACGTACAGAGAAGCAGGGGCTGGTGATATGACAGCCACTGCCAAAAATCCTCAGAGCAACTCTGAGTCTTCCTTGGAGATAACGAAGCAGAGCTTTGACTTAATGATTATGGGAGCACAAATGTCAGAAATGCACATTTACTGCTCGCGGGGTTTGGGCTTGGGCTGGGGTTAGGACTATAGATCAATTGACAGATGTCATTCCCTGCCAACGTTCTCATGGTAGAACAGGGCTCCAGAAACTCTGGCTGCGTGTCATACTGCAAAAGAAAGAATTAGATAGTGAAATGCTCCCTTCAAACTGAGCTGAGAATTAACAAGGGTCAGAAGGGTGAGTACTTGTAGTGTCCGATGAACTACCAAAGATTGGGAAGAAAATTGTCGAGAACTTAGGGAGTGGCAAGTTCGGTGAAGATTTTAAATTATTCCTCCAAAACAAGGTAGGAAAGTATTTTTGTGAGAGTTTGCAGTACTCAGAGTCATTTCTTTTGCTGCTCTTCGATAAGGGAGGAAGCTTTATCTCCAAAGTCAGGGCAGAGAGACAGAGCAGGGAGATGATCTAATACTTAAATGTTGACAGTTGTGGGTTTTTGCTGCTGACCAGTGGAAATTGTCTTCTGTCAATTTACTTTTTCAAAATCCAGTTAATCTTGAACAGCTTTAACTGATTGCCTTCTGAGATCCATTGCTCTAATGAAAGGAGATTTAGTTTTTTCATACTTGTTCTTCATAATCAAATCCTTTTATCCCTGGTATTATCCCAGTGAACCTCTCCAATAATTTGTAGAGGATTACCATGAACTCTTTGATTTTCCACTTCTGCTACCGTATGAGAAGAAAGCCAAGGAACGTCCTCAAAACTGCTCCCAATACAAAGCCACAACTGTCATAGAGCTGTTTATTTAAGCAAACTTATGTCTTTGCTTCTTGAATTTTTCATGACAAATTGGGGGGAATATTAACCCTATGCCCTCCCAATAACCAGGCAAGTTGTGAAACCTCACCCCCAAAAGCTTCCAAGTCAACTCTTTCTAGTTATACAACTTAGTTTATTTACTACATAGTATAACAAAGGTTTACATCTTGGAATTAAGCAAAATTTTTAATTTGACCATGTCTGACTGCGGATTCTGATCTTGAGAAACATGGCAGTTAAAGGAAGAGAAGACAGCTTGGAGGGCAGGAGGGCAGTGTAATTTCATCATGTACCTGATCCATTTCATTCCTATCACCTTCTCAACTTGTTTAGATACTTCACTATTGATGCTTCCTGCCTGGTCTCTTCAATCGCACCCCTCCTTCCCTTCCCATTTCACCACCTAACAATTCTGATCTCCTCAAGCCCTGAGAATGGTCTAGTCTTTCCTTCCAATCTCCTCTCTCTGACCCATCCTATTTCCTTTGAAGATTAAGATAAATATGACCATTACTTACACAAACATGGAAACCTACAGTGAAATGCGTTGTTTGTATCCACAGCCAATACAAGCCAAGAATTGTGTTGGGTACAGCCCACAAGTGATGCCCACAATTTGCTAACCCTAACACTAACCATACGGCTTTGGAATGTGGGAGGCAGAGCATCTGGAGGTAATCCACGAGGTCACAGGGAGAATGTACTAACCCCTTACAAACAGCGGCAGGAATTGAACTCTGATCGGTGATCTCTGGTGCTATAAAGTATTGCACTAACTGCTGCACTACTGTGTCACTAATGTTCTCTCCAAGCTGTGAGTGTGTGTGCACTGCTACACTACTGTGTCACTAATGTTCCCTCTAAGATGTGCACATGTGCACACGCACACATTTTTTGCTACTAGTGCACAAAGGAACTTAGGCTGCTTACAAAAGTTTACGGTTTCTGATGCGGGCAGTGTTGGCAACATAGAGTTTGCAAAAATTTGTCTGCAGGTTTTAGAACTGACTTACTTATACTGTTTATATTGAAGAAATTATTGATCCAGTATGTCGAATTCCAAAGAAGCAAAGGGCGTGAAGCACAAAAGAACTGCTAGTTCATTTAAAGCAGAACAACTTAATGAAAGGGGAGAAACAGTTGCACCAAAGCTCATGAGGTCAGGAACGTGCATTTACGAGAGATACTTATGTACAGTACAGAAACTGATGTTACCTGTGTATATTGTCGCAATGCTGGAGAATTTGAAAGTGGGAAGAAGTGGAGTGATATTTGGAAACTTGACTTTTTAAAGCGCCGTTTAGCAAGCAGATCACATATGGACAGTGTGCAAAAGCTCCAGTAAGAAAATCCTTCATTACCCGCTACAGGCCTACTATGTGTGTTTTGTGAGAGTGCAGATGAACGAGAGCAAAAACGATCAAACCTAAAGGAGATCAAGGTTCTTATTGACAGCTGTAAAAATAAATACCTCTTTATATAAAATCCAGGATGCAGATGTTGTTGTCATGGGGCAAAAAAATTGCACAGCACAAGATGTTTGCGCACACTGTCCATTACAAATTAGAGGGAACATTGTGTTTCACCTTTCCCAACTTCTCTGATGTCATTCTCTCTTCCGTGCTTTTCTAATGCATCCAACGCCCCAAACACTTACTTCCAATTCACCCAAGAACCATTCAGTCCAGGTTTACAAAGCCTGATCACCTTAGCTACCCTTCCTTGAACCAGTTCAAGTGATCGGGTAGCATACTCATTTGTTAAAATTGCAAGCAAAGGAAATGTATTCAATTATTAACCAATATGCTATGGGGATGGGGGGAGGGGTAGAAATAAACAGAACAATAAACTTTCTTAAGTCAGTCAATACAGTACTTTATTAGGCAATTTGGGCTGGTAGGAGGAAATAATGATGTTCATCCTTGGCTATTATGTATCATCCCACATGGTTGGGCAAGGAATGTACATGCATTGAAGCCCTACTGATTATGTGGCCAATGAAGTGGAGCAGCAGATACTGTTATGGATGAATATTTGCCTACGTACAATCTGTACAGTGTCCAGATAACCTTATTGACCAAAGAGCAGTAAGAAGAAAATTGGCCTACCCTAAGATTGAACCCCTGTCAGGTAGTGCAGATTTTGTCAATATAATTAAGCAGTCTATTAATGAAAAAAAAAGAGGTAACGGTACTTCTGCTAGCTTGGGGAAGGGTTGGGATGGCACTTGAGGGAGTCGTGCTTACAGGATGGTCTATGCACACAGATGCTTTGGGGGAACTGAAGTCTGTGCCTGAGACTTAACCCATTCATTCCTTTTGCACTTTATCAAACATATACATTGTTTTCTTTTAATTTTTCCTGTTAGTGTTAGATTTTATGAAATATTTTGATTTTGTGAGGAGTGGGGCTGCCACAAGATTAGATTTCTCAGTCGGGATGGTGAGCTGCAGGTGGTTGTTCTCACTTGCTCCTGTGTGGTGACAAGCTGCCAGTCAGTCTTTGGCACCTTTGACCTCAAAATGGACAACATCTCTTTGCGTATTTATAATGTCAGTATTTAGCACCTGTTGCTGTTACCAAATAGCTGACTTACTGGACTTCAGATCACTTACACATTTCTCCTAATAGGTCCTTCAATGTGATTCTTTTCCAATCATGGTAGAAAAATACTGAAAATCAGTTAATTCAATTTGCAAGTAATTTATAAGTCTGAATAAGAGGCTTAAGGTTTCGAGTCTATTGATCACTCTGAGGAGTGGGAATCTCAGCTCATTTCAAATTATTTCTTGTGGTTGAGTAAAAGATTGAGTCTGGGAGGTTTTCAGGTGCCCTCCTGCCTAAAAAGGGTAAGTCTCATTTTCAGCCAATTAAATGTAGAGAGACTTAAGGAAAGCACATCCCTGCTGGCATCAAAATGCTCACAGTGGTGGCTTGGCTCCAACGTCAACGATATAACGGTCAATAAACTTCCCTGGAAATTACATAGTAAACCACCAGAATATTTACTCTTTGGAGCCTCTCACCTCTGATTGTTATCAGGTAATTTGCAGACAAGTCATGTTAAATCAAAGAAATTAATTAATTAACCATGCATGGTTTGCCTGTAAATGTTATCACTTCTCATTTTCTAAACTGGGATTAATTTACATTGCAAGCTTATTGCAATGGTTCTAAATCAATGTTTTAAGGTCATACAGCTATCACTACACCTTTGGGCACAACAAAACAGAGTGTTATCATCACCTTGTTTAATTAAATAGAGGTGTTGTTGAATTCCAAGTGTTCTTTGACAAATGCGAGAAAATACCGGTGTGAATTATTAAGTTCTGCCGCCACGCAGGCGCAGGCAAGTTGTATGTCCTTCAGACTTGACAACAACCATCTGCGCCTCTCTATCCCCAGTGAGGGCTTCGATTTATTTTGTAGCTGAGCATTCCCTAATGCAACCACAGGCCTTCAGCTGATCTCCACTCGAAGCTACAGGAAGAGATCAGAATGCTCCCATGGGCAGGAATATGCCTTGTGAATTGGCTTTGCTTTAGTTGTGACCATAGGTGTTTATAGCCGTGTGTCTCATTATTTTAGATAATGTTTATTTTAAAATTTAAATTACATGTTAGCAAATCACGCACAGCCTTGAAATGAATTAATTACATTATTCCAGGATTTAAGAGTCATATCAAATTTCTGTCTCCATTAATTTAACAGAGTCCAAGTAGCCAGCTCTGGGATTTACACCGCACAACAGAGAGAAGAATTTGATACAACTCCACGAAGCAATGCTATAAAACAGCAATCATTCAAGTTCCATGCAAAAAGTATTCAGCGAGTGGTGTCCTTCGTGTTAATAAGTTTCAGTTCAAGATGTAGCACAGGTAGGACACCTACCACTCAGCACGCTCCACAGGTTCCACCCAAACAGTCTCAGTGTTGTTGTCACACAAATGACGCCTACTTTAATACCCCTTTAATCTATACAAACACCACCAGCTGCATGAAAATTAAGTAACAGCTGCTGGATTAAAAGCAGAGACTTTTGTCTTTTTTAAAAAATGCTCAGAATCCCAAAGATTTCTTTTCATTATTTGCTGTCCTTGAGAAAGCGTGGATGTAAAGACATAGTACTCAGTGTTACGGGTAACCTTTCCTAAATGTTAACACCTAGAAATTCTTTATCACCTAAAGTATCCAGTTAAGCCCGCACTGTACCAGGGCATCATGCCAGCTTTGTACAAGTGTTCTTCCATCATTTTCAAACCAAGGGTAACCGTGTGCAGTGAAACATACGTCATCTACAGCATTCAGAAAGGGTTTTCCACTGTTTCCACAGCCAAGCACAATGGTGGATCTGAGATCAGAGACCCGCACGGCGGTGGTAGTTGCAGAGTAATAGGAGAATAGCTGGTCAATTTTTAAACACAAACGTAGAACAGTATAGATCAGCACAACAGTAGGCCTTTCAGCCCAGAGAATTGTGCTACCCCACAATCAATCTTACCCTTTTCTCCTACACAGCCCATAACCCTGACTACCTCTTTCAAATTTTCCTACCGTATCAGCCTCTACCACCATCCCTGGCAGGGTGTTCCTTACATCCACTACTCCCTATGTAAAAACCCTACCTCTTGCATCTCCTCCAAACTTTCCTCCACTCACTTTAAATGGATGTCTGTCAGTATTGGCCACTGTTGCCTAAGAATAAAGTAAGGTAGTTCTTCCTGCTAGAAGATAGCAGGCTTGTATTCTTCAGCAACAGGTACGATCAACTAATGCAGAACTCAGATCTCAATTTGCCAATCCAGTTTTCAAAGTATTTGTGAATTTAGTTCAAATGATGTGTAACTGTGTCTCGTGCATACAGAGGCCCTGGAATAACTTTTCCAAAATTTATTTTTCAGTTTTGTTCAATGGGTCCAATTACTCAACAAATGCAGGAAGTAACTTTGAACCAGTTTTCACATATAAAGTCAAGCTATTACAGCCAACATCTTGGGACATAACAAAATTAAGCTACATGAAAGGATTTATTATGAGGGCTCACTTTTGCCATAGAACAATGCCAACCCACCACCACCTCTATTTCCTCAGAAGGCTAAGGAAATTCTGCACTGCCCCAGTGATTTGTCACCAAATTTTATAGATGCACCATAAATGATCACAGCATGCATGGTGTGTCAACCGCTTCACCCAATACTACAAGAAATTGTAGAGTTGTGAATACAGTCCAGTTTATGATGAAATCAGGTTTGCCATACATTGGCTTTCCTACACTTTCCACTGCCTTAGGAAAACAACCAACATAATCAAAGGCTTGTCCCACCCTTCGTGCTCTTTCTAAACAAAAGTTGGAAAACACATACTACAAAGCTCAAGGGTAGCTTCTATCCCACTGACTCCGGAGCAGACCTCTTGTACAATAAAGTTGGTCTTGCTCTCTCAATCTATCTTAAAGTTCAAAGTACATCTATTACCCAAGTATGTATATATTATACAACCTTGAGACTAGTCTCCTCACAGCCAGCTTCAAAGCAAAGAAACTCCAAAAGAACCATTTCAAAAAGATAGTCAAGCACCCATTGTGCAGAGGCAAAAAGTACAGAAATCATGTAAACGATAAAAGTAAGCAAGTGGCATTCAGAGCTGAAATGGAGCCAGGCATCGCTGTAGACAGAGATGCAGTTCATTGCAGAGCTGAGCAAACATCGCAGGACCATAGGTGCGCAGCCAGGAATCACTGCAGCGAGACAACCTGGGCAGAACTCATCATGGCCCCTTGCATCTTACTTGTCTATCTGCACTGCCCTTTCTCCATAAATGTAGCTGTAACACTGTACTGTGCATTCTCTTATTGCTTTTCCCTCCTCACTACCTTGACATACCTCTGCTTAGAAAGATTGGTCTGGATGGCAAGCAAAACAAAGCTGGACACATGACAAAAATAAATCAGTTACCAATTACAATTGCCAATTACCTATCTATTGACCTTTCAGCCAAATAAAAAGACAAGATGTAATTCATAAACACAAGAAATTCTGCAGATGCTGGAAATCCAGAGTAACACACACAAAATGCTGGAGGAACTCAGCAGGCCAGGCAGCATCTATGGGAGAAATAAACAGTCAACATCTTGGGTATGTAACTCTTGTTGAATATTGTCATTTAATAATGGAAGTTGCTAATCATGTGACATTATACTGATAGGTGGTCTCACACCCAAAATAGTATTGATTTTCCTTTACAGGACTCTATCTATTAAATTTGCATTCATGGGGTTCTGTTGCCTCTTCATAATCTTAAGCAACCATCTGGTCATATTTGCTCAAGAAAGGTTAAATAAAAACTAATATTTTGATTAATTGTGCAGGTATCTAACTAGTAAATTGAAATATTAACATTTATTAGTCCAATATTTTTCTCTTGGCTGTATTTGTTTTGATCTATTGGCTGTCAATTGGCAAAATGGATACATGTATAATCAATCATTCAGGTGTACTGGAAATCTGGTTTCTATAATCACTAATGATATTGCTTATCTTGACAGTTTGATGAGCAAGATGAAGCCTTTCTGCAGCTTTGAATAAAATTAATCAGTAAGGGGAGTAAAATTGGTTATTTCAGCATTTGATTTTCATGATTGCTCTTTTAATACAGTTTAGTTGGATGTCTTTTGATGAAATTGGTTCCATTCCCAAAACCCCATCCCAAAATTGGAACTCACATTCCTGCTGCATTGTCTTTCAAATGACAACTGTGTTATTTCATCACTCTTGCAATTGCAATGTGGCAGTCATACGGGGACTGTTCCATTCCATTTAAACCAGCTGTTGGGGATTTGTCAGACAACATTCTCACTGGAATCAGGGCTCAAAGTAAGGAGCCTTATGCCACCAAATCTGATAAGCTCTTGATCTGATTTTTTTTACTTTATAAAATAAATAAAAGGCATACAGTATACCTCATACAAAGGAGAATCTGTGTCATGTTTAACATTAATAGAATTATTTAAAAATTAAACCTTTTGTCATTCATCTGACCATTCTTACTTCAATGATCAGCTGTTTCCTTTGGCCTGCAGCAGCAGTTTCTCCTGTTTCGGAACTGGCTTATTTGACATTTGCACCTGAAGCCTACCTTTATGCCAAAGTTCTACCTATAACGTGGGGAGATTACAGTACACTGTTGAATTGCTGTCTGAGGTCCAATCAGGAAATTTAATTGTAGGCACATTGATTTGCCTTCATTTTAAAAGTACAGATTTCATGAGGGATAGTTGATTTTAAAAAAATCAAAACATTAAGAACATGCAAGAAGGATTTCCTATTTTTATACTTTGGTTTTCAATTGCTGAACATTAGGAAACTAATACCCATGACATACTTCCCAGCTGTTACCTTACTGCAAAACATGAATGGGGTGTTATTTAAATGAGAGGCCACATATAATTTTTGTCATAAATGTTTTCCTATTGAATTTCAAGTAAGAGGCTTCTAGGCAAACTTGTCAGGTCCAGTAAGTTAAAGTACTCATTAACACATGGTGACTAGGTAAATGCTGCAATCTGTTCTTAAAATAAGTTTTCCCATTTACATGCTTCTTGTTTAGAGACCTTCTGGTACTTTCCAGATGAACGTAATCAAAGTCATTCATTGTTATTTCCACGTTACAAGACAAACCAAATAAAAGTACATTCCCCACCTATCACTGCTCCTACACATCTCATCTATATTCTTCCAGTAACATTGAATGATTCTGATTGAATGCTATTATTTCATTAATTGGAGAAGTATAAGAATAAAACTCACTTTCACACTTTGCCACAGCACTGGTAGAGGAGTAATTTGTTATATTACAACACCAGCTCATCTCACAGTTCAAAGGTTTCAAGGGTACAATATACATCCCGAAATTATTTTTCTTTGCAAACATCCACGAAAACAGAGGAATGCCCCAAAGAATGAACGACAGTTGGATGTTAGAACCCCAAAGACCCTCCAGCTCCCCCCTCCCATGCATAAGCAGCAGCAAAGCAATGATCCCCCTCCCCCACCAGCAAAAAAAGCATCAGTGTCTCCCACCAAGCACTCAAGTGTGCAGCACAGCATCAATAAAGACACAGACTTGCAGTACCCCAAAGACTACTCGTTCCCCCAGTAATTCAACATACCACAGTTGCTCTCTCTCTCTCTCCCCCCCCAACAAGGGAAAAAGAGGCGTCCCCGTTTCAGTAGGGCTTCTATAGCAATTCATAACATTCTTTGCTTTCTAATATTTCAATTACATTAATTCACCAATTCATTTAGCAATTGCTTCATGCATTAATCTTCACTCATCTTTTCCTTTACTCCAGGAACTTAATTTTCCATCAAATTCAACTTCTATTCACTTGTAGTTAGAAGTAAAGTTACCATTTTAAATCTGCAAGAGCATAAGGTTACAGTGGTGGACTCATTACGAAAGAAAGAATAATGAACTTCTGAAGTAATTTTATTATGTTAATCCAATCGATAAATTAAGATGATTGCACAAAAGTGAAGCTTGATCCTCTTAAAAGTATCATACTAATACTCAGGATTATTGGCTTCCAATCATTTATTATAGACTATTATTATATGGTGCTAAATTATGGGCTGGCTCATTCAATTTTACCTTTGTTCTTACATCAGTTAGGCAGCTAACTTGTTTTGTTTGGCTAATGTCATGACATCATCACTGAAAAATGACTATAAGTGACCAATGAGGTTATTGGGAGCAAGATGGAAAATTTGATGGTGATTACAGTTTAACAAAACCGCAGATGCTGGGAAGCAGAAAGCATGGGAAATGCTTGGCAGATCAGGCAGCTTTCCAGTTACATTTTTTCTTGGAAAGCCACATTCAAGGACTAACAAATGCCGCTGCCTGGGCAGCAAACTTGGATCTAACATAAGGATCTGTCTTGGGATTGCAACAACATCAGCAGCAACAACATCAACATTGGCATGGGACCAATTCCTCAAGAACATACATCAGATTATAATTCCCTCCAAAAGTAAGAGTCTCTCAATTTTGCAAGGTCTTGTACTGCAGAAACCCAAAGAAAATATACAAGAACAGGTAAACAATGGAACACTTAATCGCTGATTCATGCTCAAAACTTCCCTAAGTAGATAGAAGCTTTTCATATGTCCACACCCAATGTCAAAGCTGGGTTTCAAAATCTGGACACCAATACATAAGGTACTACAATCATAATATGAGATGATGACAAACAAATAGGGAATAATTCAATACATCAGTGAAAACTGACACAGTCTGAATGATATCCAACAGTGGTTTACGTTAGATAACAGTAATGCACAGAAATGTTTAGGCATGGGCATAAGCTGATGCAGTCTGAACGATATTCAACAGTGGGATGTGTTAGATAACAGTAATACACAGAGGTGTTTAGGCACAGTCTGAATGATATCCAACAGTGGTTTATATTACCATTATGTTAACAGTAATGCACAGAGGTGTTTAGGTACATGCATAAACATTTAGGGCAACATTTAGACAGATTATCAACCTCATATCAAACTTTAAATAATCTTTGCCATTATTTATGATACTTTCCAGAATAAACTGCAAACAGGATTTATTTAATTTGTGGTGAACATTGTTTTGCTGTTGTTAGTAATTGCACCAGGCTCAGACAGAAGACATGCGTTTTGCCATGGAGCCACCTGATTTGAACTTCAGATCATTTGTACCACATGACTCGATCACTGTCACACTGGATTTTATTTCCATGCATATTACAGGGAAACAGAGTATCATGCTTCCCAAAGAGTTTATTGGCCCCTATCATCCTTGGGCAAAATTCTGTTGATGTGGATTGAACACAGCAGGTGTCAAGCCTGCTGTCTGACAACAGAAGGAATGTGCAACCTACGCTAATCTCTTTAAGCATATTACAAAGCTGTCCTATTCCCTCATTGGATAAACTGGGACCAAGCGTTCACAGCTCTTGGAGCCTTGTCAACAAAAGGGAAGGCTCCCTTGAGACGGTTTCTATATGCACTATGCACACTACATAGTATCAATCATACTACGCGATCAATATTACATTACAAATTAATTCCAGAACACTTAAAAAGTACATCCTGTTGAATTCAACTTCTTGGCTGATGACAGAAAAATAGGTGAAAGAGCAAATCTGTGATAAAGATAACGTGATTCTCCAATGGGATATAAAAACGTTGAGTGAGGGGGCAAACATTTTGCAAATGGAGTTTAATGTGGAGAAGCTATGGTGATGCACTTGGACAAGAGGAATCAAAAGGTAGATCATTTTTTTCCATCAAAATGGAAAGAGACTCCAAGTGAGTGACATACAGAGGGATCGAGGTGACCCTGTGCACGAATCTCTAAAGATTAGCAGTAGAGTTGGAATGTACCTGGCAGAGCAAATGGCATATTGATCTTTATTGAAAACGGATTGGGAGTCTGGAAATAAAGAAGATCTGTTACAAATTGTACAGAATGTTGGTGAGGCCATATCAGGACTAATTTAGTGAAAGGTATAAACGTTGAGGTCCTCTGAAAGGATAAAACAAAGGAATTCAAACTTGCTGACCCTCTCCACCTCTGATATCCTGAAAAACTGCCTGTGGTGCCATAACAGCAACCTCTCACTCAATGTCAGCAAGACCACAGAGCAGATTAGTAACGTCAGGAGGAGAAAACGAGAGGTTCATAAGCCAGACCTCGATTTTCAATCTCCCTCCTACATGCTGATTCGTCACCACCTTTGATTTGGCCAACATCAGCGGTGTCATCGGCAAACTTAAATATGTCATTGGACCTGTGCTTAGCCTCACAGTTGTAAGTGTAAAGTGTGTAGGTAAGGGGACTAAGCACATGGCCTTGTGGTGCACCTGTGCTGATGGAGATTGAGGAGGAGATGTTGTTGCCAATCCAAACGGAAGTGAGGAAAATGAGGATCCAATTGCACAAGGAAATATTGAGGCCAAGGTCTTGCTTGAAGCTTATTAAGGGGATGAGGATTAATGATTTCAGCTGAGGTGAAACAGAGAAGACAGAGTTGTTCTCAATGTGGCAAAGCAAACTGAGCAGAGACTTGACAAAGTTGCTCAGCTTATGATTAATTTAGGTGTGTTATGTAGAGGGAAACTGTCTCTTTAGCAGATGCTTCAAGAACAAGGGACTGGATATTGAATTTAAGGCAAACTGGGATGTGATGATTGTTTTTAGTTAGAAATAAGCTTAAGGCACAATTCTAAAAATGCACTACAACGTCTTAAAAGGGACATGCATGAAAAATTATTGACAGTGACAGGGTAAGTTCAGGAAGTGATTAAAAAAACAGACAGAATTTGACTTCTTACAGACCGAGGGAATGATACAAGAGCAAGGATTTCACTGTGAATCTTTACAAAATGCTAGCTTGACTACACCTGGAACACCTCTGGGCTTCATCATCTGGAAAAAAATGTGAAGGCTTAGAGGGTAATTCAGAGGAGATTTACTCCACTGATTCCAGAGGCGAAGGACTACCGTTATGTAACAGTTTCTTCCCCCAAGCTATCAGACTTCTCAATACCCAGAGCCTGGGCTGACACCTTATTTCCCTGTTGTCCTGTTTATTATTTATTGTAATGCCTGCACTGTTTTGTGCACTTTTTGGTAACTATATGTGGTAACTATGTGGTTTTGTGCAGGTCTTGTAGCTTTAATTTTTGGTCTTGTTTGTCTGGTGGATTGGGAACTCCTTTCCGGGGAACGCGCTAAGACGGTAGCACGATATTAATATGCAGCAGCCTCTCCCGACTCTGGATTGGGGATTGGCAAATGTTACATGGATTTTCTGGTGTAGACTGTTTTGTCATATGCTTTTGTGATATTATTCTGGAGGAACGTTGTCTCATTTTTTAACTGCATTGCATTTGTGGTTTCTAAATGACAATAAACTGAATCTGAATCTGAATTTATGCAGTCCTGGGTAGGTCTGTAGTCTAGTGTAGTTGTTTTTTTTTCTCTGTGTTGTTTTTTATGCAGTTCAGTCTAGTTTTTGTACTGTGTCATGTAACACCATGGTCCTGAAACACATTGTCTCATTTTTACTATGTACTGTACCAGCAGATATGGTCGAAATGACAATAAAAGTGATTTGACTTGACTTGCTGTGGAAAGGTTTGCCCTAGAGCTGAAGAAGTTGAGAGGGAATCCAATAGAAGTACTTGGGTCATGAAGAGTCCAGACAGAGCAGATAGAAAGGAACTGATAGATTCACAAGGTATGGAAAAACGCCATTCAGACCACAGAAACACACTTACATAAAACTTGCTTTTATTCTCCCCACTTTTCACTCAACAACCACCACCCCCACCCCCCCAGCCTTGCCCTAACTGAAGTTCCACCAGTCATCTACAACTTGGGGCAATTTGCTATGGCAAATTAAACGACAAGCCTGAATGCCTTTGGGGTGTGGGGGGAAACTGGATCACACAGGCAAAAACATGCAGTCACAACAAGAACACGCACATGAAGTGGCGCTGGACGTCAGATTGAAACACAGGTCTCTAGGGCTCTGAGGTAGCCTCAGGTACCACATGGTAGGCTTATTCAGAAAGTCAGAAGGCATGGGATCCAGGGAAGTTTGGCCAGGTGGATTCAGAATTGGCTTGCCTGCAGAAAGCAGAGGGTCGTGGTGGAGGGAGTACATTCGGATTAGAGGGTTGTGACCAGTGGTGTCCCACAAGGAGCAGTTCTGGGACCTCTACTTTTTGTGATTTTTATTAACGATCTGGATGTGGGGGTAGAAGGGAGGGGGTTGGCAAGTTTGCAGACGACACAAAGGTTGGTGGTGTTGTGGATAGTGTAGAGGATTGTCAAAGATTGCAGAGAGACATTGATAGGATGCTGAAGTGGGCTGAGAAGTGGCAGATGGAGTTCAACCCAGAGAAGTGTGAGGTGGTACACTTTGGAAGGACAAATTCCAAGGCAGAGTAGAAAGTAAACGGCAGGATACTTGGAAGTGTGGAGGAGCAGAGGGATCTGGGGGTACATGTCCACAGGTAGATAGGTAGTTAAGAAAGCTTATGGAGTGTTAGCTTTCATAAGTCGAGGGATAGAGTTTAAGAGTCACAGGGCAAAGATGCAGCTCTATAAAACTCTGGTTAGGCCACACTTGGAGTACTGTTCTGGTTGCCTCACTATAGGAAGGATATGGAAGCATTGGAAAGGGTACAGAGGAGATTTACCAGGATGTTGCCTGGTTTAGAGAGTATGCATTATGATAAGGGGAGGAAAGTTCAAGGGGGATATTAGAGGAAAGTTTTTTACTCAGAGTGGTTGGTATGTGGAATGCACTGCCTGAGTCAGTGGTGGAGGCAGATACACTAGTGAAATTTAAGAGACTACTAGACAGGTATATGGAGGAATTAAAGGTGGAGGGTTATATGGGAGGCAGGGTTTAAGGGTCAGCACAACATTGTGGGCTGAATGGCCTGTACTGTGCTGTACTGTTCTTAGTTCTTTGTTCGACTAGCTGCATCGCTATACCACCCCTACTGCTCCTTTGGTGCCAAGGATCAGCCTGGTGACCCTACGATTCCATTACCTAACCTGCAAGTTCTGTGAGAGAAACCTTCTGCATTCTCACTAAATGAACTTTAAATTTGTTGTGGCATCTACTTCAGTTCCTCAGGGGGTTAAATCAACATCAAGGAAATTGATGTTATTAGCATACAAGTTGAAAAATGTCAGCAACTGACAGAATAGACTTGAAAGGCTGAGTAGATTACTCTGCTTCTAATTCGCTTACTGCCAGGAGCCACAATGCTGAGGCCTTTTTTGATTTTCTCTTCCTCTTTCAGTCTACGATTACTAGGACTCAAACAGGTCTACATGGCCCATGGCTACACATGCACATGTCCCTCTTACTATACCATCTCCTGAAAGAAGGTTCGTCTGCCCCAACAAATAGACGGCCATATTACATGGTAGATGAAAATGGGATGTCTGAAAAAAACAAATCTTGCACTTAAATGGACTGGTTTCCAGAGCCGGGATATCCCTGAACTCCTTTTTGCAAATGTAACACTTAGTACCCTTTTGTATTGTGGTGACTGTTGTGAGGGAGGGAAGGTCACATCCAGTAGGTGCATGGTAAGATCTTTCAATAAATAATGTGGTAATGGAGAAGTTTGGATGACAATCAGCATACAAGCTTGAACTCTCCTTAAATGATGGCTACCTGGGAGGGCACACATCCTCAGATCATACATAACCAGCGGGTCCACTGGTGATTTTCTGGCTGAGCTCCCCAGGAAATCAGTGCCAATCCTGCACTGAACTGTACTGGCACAGACAGTACAGGACAAATGAATGGCTGCAAAGAAGGAAGGTAAGGCTAAGGCTCCACAGTGGTCAGATGTTTAAGTTGGTTCGATTGTCTTTTATTTTTAAAGTAACTCGGAATTTTTAAATTGCATATATCTATTTTGATAGTTTTTGTAAAATATTTTTACAATTCAGAGACATTCAGAAGAATTGAACTCCCCAGTTATCTGTCAAAGACTGAATGGAGTTTTCAGGGCAGGACTTGTTGGACTTATCCACAGGACCAGTAGCATAATTCAAGGTTTGCCTCTGCCCTAATGTGTCTCATCTCTGGGACCGTCTTGGCTTATAAGACTGGCTTCTAGTTCTAGAGAAGGAAGTTCAGGGAAATGGCGAAAATGCACAGTACATGAGGGCATAGAGCCCCCTGTGGGAAAATCCGGCCCAAAACTCAAATCAAAAGACAGTACATCTGATTGACTACATCCACAGCGTTATACTGAAGTGTTAGCCTAGGTGTTGAATTTCAATCTCTGCAATTAGAATGGACCCATCAGCATTCTAACACTGGGGTAAACGTATTGCCCAGGAGCTAAGGTTAATAAAGCATAAACTGTAAATACATTGGCAATGGGCATAAGATCATAAGAAATAGGAGCAGGAGTCGGCCATCTGGCCCATCGAGCCTGCTCCACCATTCAATTAGATAAAGGTTGATCTGACCATGGACTCATCTCCACCTACCTGCCTTTTCCCCATAACCCTTAATTCCCCAACAATGCAAAAATCTATCCAACCTTGTCTTAAATATATTTATTTAAGCTTCATTGGGCAGAGAGTTCCACAGAAACACCACTCCTTGGGAAAAGAAGTGCCTCCTCACCTCCATCCTAAATTTACTCCCCCCCCATTCCTGATGGGTCACAAAGGTTTCTCCAATGCTCTCAGTAAATAAGTGACAGTGATATTGTCATTACTTATGTTTCTGAACTCTCAACGTTTTTGAAATGCAGCTGTCCCTTCTGCTCTACTTGTCTCTTGTTTGGTGCTGCAATCCAATGATGCGTCAATCTGTTCAGAAGTAGTTAAATCCAACCTCTGCCAATGATTATGTTATACGGTAGACTCATTATTACAAGTCTGCAACACAAAAACCCTCGTGATGGCAAACTTCTGTCGTGGTTCCAGTCGCAGCTGCACTATCGCCAGTAAAAGAGGTGAAATGAGGTCGGGTACATTTTTACCATGTGGGGCGGCTCAGGTGGCACATATGGTATTGCTCACTTCAACATCATCTAGCTCACTTCTGACCAAAAGTGTGGCCCCGAAATGTATTGGTTAATGTTAGAAATCAAACCAAGTATGGATCAGGAGGCTCTGAATTAAACACCATTACGATGATACCAGAACAGAAGCACAACTCAAGAAGTGGTGATCTCCTGGGATGTAGAGCCAAGGGCAATTTGGTTTAGTTCACTGCTAGCAGTGTGCATGGACTGAATTGCTTACTAAAGGATTCCGGTGATTTTCAGTAGATATTTTCAAAGGTGAAATTTCTAGCTTTGTATTCCAGGTTATCTCAGAGTGCAAGATTATCTCAAGGTTTTTCCACTGAAGTTGGGTGGGTCTATAACTAGAGGTCATGGGTTAAGGATGAAAGTTGAGAAGTTTAAGGGAGCATGAGGGGAAACTTCTTCACTCAAGAGGGTCTTGAGAGTGTGGGATGAACTGCCAGTGCAAGTGGTGCCTGTGAGCTTGATTTCAATGTTTAATCGAAGTTTGGACAGTAGGGGTATGGAGGGCTATGGTCCCAGTGCAGGTCGATGGGAGTAGGCAGTCTGAATGGTTTGGCATGGACTACAAGGCTGAAGGCCCGTTTCTGAGCAGTAAGTTTCTATGACTCTAGGAGGATGGGAATGTGAAGGTGGTGCTGGATGTGGTGGGGGTGGGAGAGCATTGAAGGAGATCTTTGCACTGAACTATGACCAGGGTAAATAACTTCACACTGTTTATAGTTGGCCCCTTACTGCGTGTCAGCTGCAAGTCACTAACAAATGTGAACTTACAGCTGTAGTGTAAGTGAGGCTTTGGACACAGGTTTATTGCTGTTGAGTAAATATCAATTTACTTAACTAACTAATAATTCTGTGCATAGTGGCACTGGCAAGAGGTGAGTGATCAGTGTTTATCAAAGTGACTCCTAATTGGGGGGTGCTTGTGTCAAAAACGTAGTGATTAGCTATATTGCCCTTCTTTCCATTATCTTAGGAACATTTTTACTTCTCACTAGACTGCAGCTTTGGCGCAAGTTGGTCTGACAATTGCCTTTCAACAACTACAAATAGAACTGCCTCTACTTAAAGAGGGTTTTAAACCATCCCAGAGTGCTTCACACAGACGTAACCCACCAAGATATGGTATGAGCTGAATAAGGATGATTTGCTTCAATATAGTGCACACCATTATCCGAGAAACTCCTGGACCACTCGATCTATTTATTTAACAATACATTGCGGAGTTGGGCCTTCTGGCACTTTGAGCCACGCTGCCCCAACAGCCCCCGACAAACCAGATTAACCCTAATCTAATCACAGGACAATTCACCGACCTGCCAATTAATCTACCTGGTAGGTGTGGGAGGAAACCCAAGGACCCAGAGAAAACCCCTACATTCCACAGGGAGACTCCTTACAGAACAGCACTGGAACCAAATTCTGAACTCCAGAACTCCCAGAACTGTGATATCAACGGGCTAACCGCTACCATGCGCCCACTTTAGACTCAAATAAGTATTCTTGAAAGATGGTCACTTTTATATGACGTACGGGTGCCAATGTGTAAGCCACAAGCTCTCGAAAGCAGCGGTGTGATTATGATTACATCAACTGTTGATGTCGATTGAAAAATAAATATTGGCCCAGATATCAGGGATAGATTTAATTAGTGCCATGGTACACTTTATGTTCAAATGAAATTGCAAACAGAAAGAATCACAGAATACTGACAGGAAGAGGCCATTTGGCCCCTTGAGTCTCTGCAAGAGCAATGCAACTGTCCCAAACATGCTGTGTGTGCTCTTCACACAACAATCTGCAACTTCTTTTCCAAGTACTGGTATAATTCAGTTTGAAAGTCAACATTTGCCTCAACCACACTGTTGTACAAACCATCCAAGATGTTGACTGCCCAGTATTTAAACAGTTTTTCCTCATCTTTCCCTTGGTTCTTTTAACATTTTATCTTAAATCTGTGCTTCCACCCCACCACCACGACCCTTTCTCAACTTTCACCATTGGGAAAAATATTCTTTTCATATACTCTCGTTAAACCCTTTGTTCTTTTGGAAATCTTTATCACATCTCTTTTCAACATCCTCTGCTTCTCCAGTATTTACTCATTTTCCTGTAACATTAGCCCCTTTCCTCTGAAGCCGATCTGATAAATCTTGTCTGCACCTACTGAAAGACGTTTACATTCTACCTGAACCGGATACAATCCTCATAAAGAGTTCACTACCATTGCTGAAAAATAAACAGAAAAAATTGGGAGCACTCAGCTAGTCAGCAGCATCTGTGATAAGAGAAACAGAGTTAATCCTTCAGAATTATTCATCAGAATCTTATTTCTTCATAGGTACTGACTAACGTGCGAGTATTTCCAGCATTACTTATTTCAGAGACCTATCATCAACATTTTTTTTGCCTCTAGTTCATCATAACTATCTTGCTTTTGTACACTGCTGCCTCTATTTGTGAAGCTCAGGACTTTTTATGATATGATTTTTTTTTACATCAGCTTCCTTAAACTCTTTCATTACTTTCAAAGGTTAATGCACACATAAACATTGCCCCCATTTCAGAACTGAACATAATATTGCTTTTCCTTGCCCTTTCTGCTAAAATGTTTCACTTAAATAGCTTCATCCTATAAATTTCCACAGCCACATGCCCACTTATTCCTCTGGACTCTCTCTGCCCTTAATGTAATCTCTCAGCTGAAAACTGGCAGCCCAGAGGGTGCAGGACTCAATCACCACTACACCGCAGCGTCTGCTTCAGGACAAAAGGATGCCAACTGTGCTCCAGCTGACGCACTCCTACGGAGATAATAGGTATCTAAAAGCTTGATCAAAGAGCCAAAAGAAGTATTTAAAGGAAGAAATGCACCAATAGGTTTATGGAGGGAATTCCCAACCCCAGCAGCTGAAGCAACAGCATCAATAGCGTAAGAATTAAACTTAGGGGTGATAGTTTGTGTTCATGTTGTACTTCGGCATTTGAGCAAATTAAATGGTTCAATTTAAAGTCCGAGAATGTTTACAGAATACAACCTGAAGTTCTTATCTTCACAGACATCCATGAAACAAGAATCCCATCAAATGAATGACAGAACATCAGAACTCCAAAGCACAGATCAAAATTGGTAATGGAGGATCAAATTTTGAGTGGCTTGTTAAATCAAGGTGATACAGGGAAATTATTAAACATCCAGAACATGATTTGCATTGGTTCTCCCTGTATTCCGTTCTCATTCATCCTTCATCTATCACCATTAATACATAAAAGCATGTCAGTGCTGTTTATAAGATCTTGCTTGTGAACATGATGACATCTTGACTGAACACAGTAACTGGAATTAAAAGCAATTCATTGTTTGAATTGCCAAGAGATATCATTATGTACTTTTTAAATTTAATGTATTTCCCCTTGTGTAACTATGGAATGCATTGCTTATTTCAATCTCTTCTCCCTTGCTGAAGTAGTGTTTGAATGGGAAAGGTGAAGTGTAGTTGGCTGGCCTGCTTTAATGTTGCTTCAGGTAATTAATATTTTCCTTGATCTGCACTGTTTAGATGTGTAAATAGAGAACTAAGTGAGGATAAAGTGCCACGCAATTGCCAAAAAGCACCGTGTGACAGTTAGGAAATTTACTGTTGGATTACTGTGATAATTCTGCTTAACACTGCCCTTGAGTTAGCTTCACTATGAAAAACACAGACGGTTCAGCCAAAGTGCCACATGGCCTTAAATCAAATTAGAGCAGCAGACTGTCCAATGGCAACGTGCCTCTTCCTACAATTAATGAACTGTGAGAGTGACAGATGAAGAGGAAATTGTACTTGAACTTTTCAATTTATTTTGCTAACTGTCCCAGGTACAATGCTTTACTGGTGCACTCTAAGTTATTACCCTCCTTGACAGTGCATATAGTACATGATATCAGATAGAATTCTATCAAAAAGAAAACTGGATAAATAAATCATTGGCAGGCTGGAAGAGTATTAGGTTACCTTAAAACATTCACACTTTGAACAAGACTCTCATCACCTGTTGCTGATGCAAACAGTGCAGAAAGATCTTCGTGATGAGGTGAAGGGAGCCTTGCTTCCTCAACGTTTGCCATTTCTCTGCTACAAATACGTTACTGCTGACATCCTTCAAAATTGGTGAATAAAAAGAACCTCTTTTCTCTGCAGGTTTCTGAACCAAATAAAAAGTCAATTATTTTTTTCCTGCTGCTCCCTCAGGTCACTCACTGATGCCAGGTACGTTGCAGTCATCCCTCAGTATCCTGACCCAGTGATTTTTCTTTATGTGTGTTTTTGGAGATTATTATCCTGGGCCTAACATATTAATGGAAAAGGCACTCCTATACTTCATTAAGAGCTTGAGGAGATTTGGTATGTCACTAAAGGTTCTTACACATTTCTCCCGATGTCCAGAGGTAAACATTTTGATTGGCTACATCGCTGTGTGTATGGAGGCTGCAATGTGCAGGATTGAAAGAAGCTGCAGAAGGTTTTAGACTTGGCCAGCTCCATCACAGCTACAAGCCTTCCCGCCATCAAGGACATCTTCAAAATGTTAGATAGGTTTTTACACAGTCGGGGAATTAAGGGTTAAGGGGAAAAGACAGGTAGATGGAGCTGAGTTTGCGGACAGATCAGCCATAATCTTATTGAACGGTGGGGCAGGCTCGATGGTCCGGATGGCCTACCCCTGCTCCTATTTCTTATGTGTTTCCTGAAGAAGGCAGCATCCATCACTAAGGACCCTTGCCATCCAGGAATGCCTCTTCTCATTACTAACATTGGGGAGGAAGTACAGGGGACTCAATATTTCAGGAACAGTTTCTTCCTCTCTGCCATGAGTTTTCTGAATGTAAGCTGAACCCACGAACACTATCTCACTACATCTTGTGTAATTTTTAGTAATTTTAATGTCTTGCACTGTACTGCTGCCACAAAAGAACCTATTTGACAACATATGTCAGTGATAATAATCTTGATTCTGATTCTGGAACAGCTGCACCCATTTCTACCCTTTTCCCAGTTTGATGCATTTGTTATCAGGATTCATCAGAGGAAGACCAGGACTAGGAATATGAAAAATGGTCCCTTTCCCTTTGTAAGCCCAGGAATATTAATGTCAAAGAGACACAAACTCGTAAACTATAGGAACAAGTCCTTTAGCCTTTCTGGTCCGTGCCAACTTAGATGTCCATCTTAGCTCGTCCCATTTGCCCACATTTGGCCAATCACCCTCTAAACCTTCCTGTCCGTATACCTATTCAAGTGCCTTTAAGTGTTGTTAACGCACCTGCCTCAACCATTTCCTCTGACAGCTTTTTCCTTATACAGCCCGACCTCTGAGTGAAAGCATTGCTGCTCAGGTGCTTATTAAATCTCTCCCCTTCCCATTAAACCTATCCTCTCATTCTTGATTCTACAACCCTGGGATAAAGACTGTGTGCATTCAACCTACCTATGCCCCTCATGCTCTTATACGTTCTATATGATCTCACCTCATTCTCCAATACGTCTATCCTTGACTATTCAGTGAGCCCAATTCTTTTTCCACACATTGGTACTGCACAAGGCATTGAACGCATTATAATTCAACCAGAATGTTATTTTCTACCTCCGCCACATTGAAATTCAGGTTAATGCCAAACATTTTGAAGGCTGACCTGTTCAGTCTGAAGTGGAAGACATTGATGGAAGTTGTCTCTAGCCTTCCAAGCAACAGCGGCAATTATGAATGGCCAAAGAAAGGAAACTAAAGACATATGCAGTAAGGATACTACAATAATCATTCATTACTTTAATCTATGTGCACACAGGCAAAGCCTAATCAGCAATAGTTTTGTGAAGGAAGAATTCCTAGCGTGCTAATGAGATGGCTTTTTGGATCATTATCATGAGTAACCAACTAGGAAACAGGTTATCATAGACTGGGTATTGTGAAAGGAGAAAGGGTTAGATAATAACATTTATGAAGAGTGGCCATAACTTAATTAAATTCTTCATTGACACTTGCTGTTTATAGAATTGTTGAAACAAGCAAGGGTTGATTTGGATGTTTTGAGAAAGTTCCACTTCAGTAATGTCACTTCAGTAATGTCATGTCCACTTTGTAGTGAGGCGTTCAGTGAAAATGAGACAGAGATCAGGAAGATCTGCAGTTGTTTGAATTTACAAATGTTTATTAGTACAAATAGTTAACAATTTGTATAAATGGCTTGATAATTTTGTTTTTTAAGGAAGATATGCTCCCTGTATGGCATCCACATATAACATTTTGTGTGTTACATATGTAGAATACTTTTAAGTATTAGTTTGTGTCATATGATATGATTCTAAATACATTATTGTAACCAGATACTTAAGTTTAGTTGAGAATGACTTCCTTCCTTAAACTTGCCTCTATTTATTTGTTTGTACAGTCACAGCACAAAGACTACATTGGGCACAGGAGCTTCACAGGTGAGCTTCTCCCGCAAATTCTCCACTTCAACGTACTTGACTTTAGTTTTGACACATTCTTCTGTGCTACATTACCAAAGAGGTGACTGGAAACTCCAATGGATGATTCTTATAAGGGTTACATAGAATGATATAATATATAACGCATGACTATGTTCTTGCCAAGGAGAGGGCTGTACAGAACTGTCCTTTAGTAAGCTTCAAGCTGATTCTTGGGACTCCCTGTTGTGTACGTTACAATGTGGGAAAATATTGTTTATTGTGTCCCTTTAAAATAAAGGTAACATTATTAATTCAGTTTTGATCGATGCCAAAGCCATCCTGTTTGGCATGAAATAAAAGCTGAAGGTTAGTCACAAACTGAGCATCAACTGTACGACAGAGCCTGCTGCCTGTGACTAATCACCATACTAAACCGCTCCTCCCATGCAAAATTAATGCAAGTAGAAGTATGTGCTCTAGCGTCACAATATCGAGCCACTTATTAATTATTGTGGCAAGCCATGACCATCTGTCAGATCTGCCATTTTCCATGGAGCAGCGGGAGGGGGGAGTTGGAGAGGGTGGAAAGTGGTGGAAATCAACCGGAGGTGTCACTTAGGAATACCATGGAGAATGAAGGACTGTTGCTCCTTGGTTTTGTCTTCTTGCATTCAACCCATGGCAGGGAAATCCTGGAGCTCTGCTGCAGAATGTGGAACCTAGACATAACACAGACTCTGGCCCCAAATACTTGCACCGATGCAATTAATGCTGGTTTTAGATGCTGATTGGAATTGCTTTTGAAAAGAGTTTTGCAGCCGGTATTATTTTGCACATGTTGCAGACGTTTTTGGAATTCACTGTCACCTTCGTCTTCTGGTCCTCGGGGCTTAGCCCAGTAAATGAAGAGAACAAACAGTGTCAAATGACCCTTGTTCTGGCAACACCAGGACATACTTTTCAAATAAGTTGCCTACTTCTTTTAATAATAATCTTGCATTGTGTCAACAAAACATTGGAGAAACTAACTGACCATATGTGACAATGCCAACTGTGCTGCCTAGGAGTCAAAGGAACAGAAAAATCAAGATGATTTAATTGTTCAGTGTCACGCATTGCCCCTTCAAAAGATCAATGTATACGTGGATCTCAAGGGAGTGAAGGATGGGGAAATGGTGCTGAGATAAAAAAACCAGGCAAGACCTAACTGAGAGGCAGAACAAGCAGAAAGAACTCTCAGCCCAACACGTTGACTGTATTCTTTTCTACAGATGCTGCCCGGCCTGCTGAGTTCCTCCAGCATTTTGTGTGTGTTGCTCAGATTTCCAGCAACTGCAGACTTTCTCTTCTTTCTATTTCTTCCTGCTTCTATTTCTAGTCTTTCTGTAATGGTCAATTCAGAATTTTAGCAACCTCTCTTGTTCTGGGTACAAATGAGCTCTTCACCCCAATTGTGATTTCTGCCTATGCTTCAACTCAAAGGAAATCCACATCTGCAAGTTGCTAAATAAAACACTTGGGCAGCTGGGCAAGAAGGGTGTATTTTCAGCACAATACTTCACACACCTAACATGTGCGTGAGCTAACAGGGTGTGACGCCTGATGCATTCTGCGTTCTTAACGGAATATCAATCAGCATCACAGTGATGGGAAAAGATCCCTCAGGAAAGTGCTTACAACATATCCACTGTGCAGACTCTTTGAGGTTAATTGCACATGAACTTTGTAAAGGTAATGAGGGAAAAAAGGTCCTATCTTGAGAACATATTGAAACATTTTTTCATAATTGACACAGCACAGTTTTGACACACTTCAGGAGCAACTAATTACCGGTAAGGTTAGACTAGTGATAATATAAACATTATAGATTACTTGAAATGATCATAGTCAGTCTAAGCGGTAAAGAAACACTAGCTTCAGTGTACACAGTGGCTCTTAATCACCCCAATGTTATTTTTCTTCTTATTACTACAATCGTAAAAAATATACACTGTATTTTAAATGTAGTGTTTTGAACTTTCAACACGCTCATTTTAACGTGTTTAACCAAGGCTGCAAGGTGCCAAAGTTATAACCTTAACATTTTTCCCCATGACCTCAACATGCCCAGAAACGTTTAGATGAACCAAGGCATTATTGTAATGCCAACTAAACCTACATAGAACTGAAGAAAATTTCATCATACTTACATTCATATAACTAAATTCTGTAGTTACTTGCCAATAAAGTAGTAAGTAATGTACCCAGATGTCTATCTTACAGGAAATAAATGGGGAAGTAAATGCTGGGTATGTTTTTGAAGCAAGGTTCTCTTTACCTGTCAGGAAGTAGTTGGCTCAAGGTTCCATGTTGTGTACCATGTAAGGTTGCTTTTGTTCGAGAATGTTGAGGGTCTGGAAGTCACTGAGAAACCAGAAAAGGCGGAATGCTTCAAAAATGCCTGGCACTGGACAGGTCAGGGATGTGGGTTAAACCAAATAATGTTCCTTTTATTTCTTATCTCAAGGGAGTTCTGTCCATTCTTAGTCAAAATACTATACACCTAAGCTATTTAAAAGACCACGGACTAAAGAATCGAAGCATAAATAACTCATAAGGGGTACTTCGATGGCTTGGAGAGCTTTTAGGTAGAGACATGGTGCAGTGGTCAGGCACAGCTGGGTGCATAGCAGTAGCGTCCATAGGGAGCAGTTATTAAATTCTGAATAAAGTGTAGCCTGTAGCCTCATTGGAAATTATAAAGGTTTATCTTAGGATGAGCAAATTACATGGCAGGACTTGTGCAGGGCGTTATTGAAATAGATTGCATATTATGCATCTTGCCATGGATCATCACATGCTAGTCCAGGGCAATGGAACTGCTCTGGTCGCTAATGATGGGTAATACTGAAGGTATTTGCACTGATCCCCACAAAGCAAAGCGTAATCCACAGAAGAGAGCATCCAGCGCATGCATAAAGTAAAAACAGTAAGAAACTGCAGTCGAAACTGAATACATTTTAAAGTCAGAATTTAGTTATTAATGATCTATTAAAATCAAATGAATCTCCAGTCAGATTTTTGCCTTTCTATGCTAACTTTTGATTTTTTAAAAAATCTCTAAAGCAGAAATGAGGTATTATTTCCAGCATTACCATGGAGATCTTTGATGTTGTGCATTTCACATTAATATTGATCAAAGTAAGGTTCCGACCAAGAGCAAAATACTTATCTGCCCAATGAACTTCAGCCCCTGCTTCAAGTATAATCAGTTGCTAACCTTGAAGATGAGCAAACTATTATCCCTTAACGTTAAACTTGCTTCTGCAGACATTTCTTTGAGTTAAGATCAAGCAGTTGCGCACAGTAGGGAAAGACTGATGGACTGCAGCAATAAACTTTACTTACTTTACTTTTATTGTCACCAAACAATTGATACTAGAATGTACAATCATCACAGTGATATTTGATTCTGCGCTTCGCAGTACAAATCGAAGTAAATGTAATAAAAATTTAAATGATAAATCATAATTAGAAAATAGAAAAGGGAAAGTAAGGTAGTGCGAGTCAGGTCCGGATATTTGGAAGGTATGGCCCAGATCCGGTTCAGGATCCGTTCAGCAGTCTTATCACAGTTGGAAAGAAGCTGTTCCCAAAACTGGATGTGAATGTATCATTGGTTACATTCATTCCGTGCCCATGGATGTGCTTTGAAGCTCAGTATATAGTTATGAATATTGTCTTGTCCTAATGATTATTTTCAGACCCGTAATGTTTAGGATGTGATGTAGATCAGTGAACACAGCATGGAGTGAAGTTATTATATGCTTTTCATGAGACAAATGTTACGCTATCCCTCTATTCTACTGATTTCCGAGGTGGAGAAGCACATGGTCACACAGGCAGCCAGCTCTGAATAACGAGAATTCTGTTGATTTAATGGCATTAAGTACTGGAAGCAGAGTATACACATTGCATTTGTGGATAAACAAAACTGTTCCACACACTTTCTACAAACTCCCAGCAACTCTTTCGATTTCTCCTACTTTCTACAAATCAAAGGAGTAGTCAGTGCATTTGCGTGGGCCCCAGCTATGCCTGACTTTTTCTTTTGGCTCCATGGAACAGTCCTGGTTCCACATCTTCTCTGAGATGTTCATGACGGCATAGATGCTGCTTCCTGCATCCATGTGGAATATGTCTATTTTATCGTCTTTCCCACCGATTTCACCCTGCCCTCAAATTCACCTGGACTATTTCAGACACTTCTCTTCCTCTTCCGGATCTCTCTGTCTCCATCGCAGCAGCCAAACTATCCACCAATATTGATAGTAAGCTTCCATTTTATTCCTCACAGAGAAAGGTGGGTGTCTGGAGTGTGCTGCCAGGGATGGTGGCAAAGGCAGCTACCATTGAGACGTTCTTAAATAGAGACATAATAACATGGGACATGGACCAAGTGCAGGCAGAAGGAATTAGTTTAATTAGCTATCATTAGTTTAAATAGTTCAGTACACCTCCATGGGCCAAACGGCCATTCCTCTGCTATATTCTATGTTCTAAGTGAATCTTTTCTCAATCTAATCAATTTCCCAGAAGATTTATCCCTAACGTGCTCGCTGATTATTGAAATAATTGAATAAAACATCTTCAGTGAGCTATCTGGTGAAGTACGACTTTTGTACGCTGAGTGATAAATTATCATCCCACTTGGAATTTTTCAACCTTTTTCAGATTCTTTGCACCAACAATCAGAATTCAAAGCCTATATCTCACGTGGAACCAATGACTCAAGGCTGAAGTTTATTTGTCACGTGTACATCGACGCGCACAGTGAAAAGCATCAGTTGTGTTAACAGCCAACACACCTGAGGGTATGCAAGCGTTGCCACACATCCTGGAGCTAACACCTAGGTCAGTTGATGTTTTTGCGTGCTACGGATCTTCCTGGACCTGATACTTTGGAAATAGTAATATTCCTAATGCCTGGCGTGTAACGTCAATGCCATAGCAGCTGTTGCTTTGCTTTACCAGCACGAAACAGGAGAGAGAGCTGAAGTACAGTTATTTCATCTTACTAATGAAACAGCTGTGTATGTATTACATCTTGGGAGGCGACAATACAGTGAGATTAAATGTAAAGCGCTAGATAAATTACTTGGCCACGGGGAACATGATGTACTCTGTGTATCTTTAGAACGGTAATTGTTCCTTACAATGGCTTACTGCTTGTTCAGCACGAGAAAAGTTATGGTGACCACTGCGGAACCATTTAAGAAAGTGGAATATCACAGAGGTCATGGGGTTCCTAGCATTTCTTTGAAACAGATGAATGGACACCTGCAGTCACTTTAACAGCTGTGGGCTAACATCTTTTGCAGAGTTTGGTAAAGATTGGTAAAGCATTCAGCTGCAAAGGGGAGAACCTGTTTCCTGACCGTCCAATCCAGCAACATTGAGTGCTTGACCTCCCGTAATGCACTGCTCTGCAAGGTTGCTTGTAAATTGTTGTAACCTAATTTGCTAATGCTTTTTGTGTGACTGTTTTCAAATTTGTAGTAGTCACTAGGAAAGTTTAGAAACATATAGAAATGTAGAAAACCTACAGCACAATACAGGCCCTTCGGCCCACAATGCTGTGCCAAACGTGTACTTATTTAGAAATTACCTGGGGTTACCCGTAGCCCTCTATTGTTCTAGGCTCCATGTACCTGTCCAGGATTCTCTTAAAGGACCCTTTTAATGATGGGGAACGTGGATTATGATCATTTTAACTTAATCTCTGCTATCTTATTTGAATTTCGAGGATGAGTACCTCTTCTTTTGAAATTGTTTAGAAAAGATGATGTGCACCTCTTTGCTCCAATCAGAACTGAGGAAGCACAGGGAAGCCACATCCTTCACTAGCAGCTCAGCACGAACAAGAGAGATCACGGTATTGCTAACGACACTGAAGCGCGGGGCCAGCCAGGAGCTTGGAGGTGATTCCATCCACCAAATGAGGAGTGTGCTTGCCAAGAACACATTCCTTCAGTGATGACCACGAGTGCGTGGTATGCCTGTCAACATTAAAGAATACAGCCTCAGCATTCCACTTCTAAAACCAAAGAAGAATATCCTGAACACAGCAGCATTCCCATCTTTAATATTACAGACAGTTGTTTCCAGTCTTTGCAGGAATCTGACAACTTCATCTACAATCAGTACAATGCGACAAAGACACAATTATTTTAATAATTTTTCTTCTCCTCTATCTGTCATCTTAATAAGGGAAGGTTCAGATTACAGATCTTCATGACTAATGATAACCAACAGGGTGCAGGGGATTTAGAACGTATGCCGTCCTGGAGGGCAGTTCAGCCAGTTCATCAATGAATAACTGTGATACCAGTCTCTGTGGCCCAGAAGGACAGAAGCATAGACGGAGGTAGCACTGCCTCACATGAAGTTACATTCACTAAAACTTGCAGCCAGGACTCTGCATTTCTTTGGAAGGGTCTTAAGCAAGTGGAACTGATGGATATCAGCCTTCACTGGGCTATCCTGCAGACAGTGGCTCTGAAGAATAATGGGGGCTGGTTCTATCAACTGGAGGTTGAACTTTCTTAAGTAAAGCTGGATTTTGGACATGTTTAGTGGTCAAAATTACAAAATGTTAAAATAGCACTTCCAGCCAATGTTGTGTATCGAGCCATCAGTTAAAGTGTCTGTGGCCTCCTGAAGAAGGCCAGGCAGGTAGTCACAATAGAAGATGAGGGTCTAAGGATGAGAAAAATCCATTACTTATCTCGTTAAATCATGCAGTCATGTTGATTTGATCATATATGAATGATGTATGTCATATACTCTCATTCGAAAGGTGGTGATAAATCAGCATTTAGGAGGGAGACTGAAAATCTGGCCTAGTGGTGCCATAATAACAACCTCTCACTCAGTGTCAGCAAGACCAAGGAGCTGATTATTGACTTCAGGAGGAGGAAACCAGAGGTCCATGAGCCAGTCCTCTTCGGAAGATCAGAGGTGGAGAGGGTCGGCAACTTTAAACTTCTCAGTCTTATTATTTCAGAGGATCTGTCCTGCGCCCAGCAATTATGAAGAAAGCCCAGCAGCACCTCTAACTCTCTTCGGAGTTTGTGGAGATTCGGCATGACACCTAAAACTTTGACAATCTTCCACAAATGTGCAGTGGAGAGTATATTGACAGGCTGTGTCACAGCCTGGTATAGAAACACCAATGACCTTGAATAGAAAATCCTACAAAAGTAACAGATATGGCTCAGTTCATCATGGGTAAAGGGCTCCCCACCATTGAGCACATCTACACAAAACAATCTCACAGGAAAGCAATATCCATCATCAGGAACCCCAGCCACCCAGGACATGCTCTCTTCTCCCTGCTGCCCTCAGGAAAAAAAGTACAGGAGCCTCATGGCTCACTCCCCCAGGTTCAGGAACAATTACTATCCCTCAAACATCAATCAGACTCTTGAACCAAAGGGGAGAACTTCAGTCACCATCACTTGCCCCATCTTTTAAATGTTTCCACAATCAATGGAATCACTTTCAAGGTCTCTTCTCCTCATGTTCTTGAATGTATTGATTATTTATTTATTATTATTTTTTTCTTGTTGTATTTGCACAGTTTGTTGTCTTCTGCACTGTGGTTGAATGGCTTTTTTGGGCATCCTTTCATTGATTCTGGTACAGTTATTATTCTATCGATTTATGGAGTATCCCCACAAGGAAATGAATCTCGAGGTTGTATATGGATATATATATATATGTACTTTGATAATAAATTTACTTTGAATTTTTAACTTTTTGAAGTTTGATGTGAAGAGAACTACCACTGAGCTTTCTCAGTATAGACTCTCAAAGCTACCTGCCCATCATAGGTATTTGAATCATGGATAACCCACACTTCTCTTGAACCAGTAAAAAGTCCTAGAGGCAAACTTAGCTTTAAGCTGACATGAATCGTGAAATGAGGGATGGAATCTCACCATTCCCAATGTCCCGAAGAGCCTTTCAATATTCAAGGATGGGTTGTGACACGTCAACAGTGGGAGCAGTAACTGGTGGCTTTGTGTTGGAAATGCTTAGTTAAAATTCAATTTATTGATGAAAACTATGAAATCAACTACGAGACTTGTCAAAAGTCTTGATGGAATATAGAGAGCATTTATGATGAATCCGATGTTAACAATAGCTGGGAGTGCTAGAAATTTGAAACTGTTTGAAGACTAAGTATTTGTGATGTCACATCAGTATCAGAAATTGGACCAAGAGAGAAAACTTGTGATTTACCTACTGCTGTGCTGTGGCAATGGTGAGACTGCCCGCAGTAAGGGCTCTCCTTGTGACGTTGGCACATTCATGCAAGCTGAGCTTGAGAATAATTGACTCTGCTGATGTTTCTTTCATCTGATACTTATCTAACTCAGTTTGCCATCTCTCATTTGGTGATGTCAACAGTTTTGAATATAATCTCCTTGATTATTAAGCCCAAATCACGTCTGTGATATTTAATCTGACTTCTTTCTTCAAAATACTGGACCATGTGTATAGTGGTGGCTTAAGATGGGTAATTCAGGTAATTGTGGCCACTCCTATAATCTTTTTGGTTCAGATGTTTAACTGGGGCCCCATCTGCTGGCTGAAATGGATGAAAAGGAATCCCATTAAATGATTCGGGTTACTCAGATAACAATTACTCTGACTTCTTCCCTTCCTTTCCAGTCCTGAAGAAGGGCCTTGGGCCAAGTTGTCAACTGTTTACTCTTTTCCATAGATGCTGCCTGGCCTGCTGAGTTCCTCCAGCATCCTGTGTGTGTTGCTTCAGATTGTAATAGAAAATTAGCCAACATTCCTCCACTTACTAAAAGATTGATAAAAGGGAACTTGTGTTGACACCTTTCTGTGACTGGTAACCAATTAACCAATTTGCTTTCCCATCAAAGCAGAAGTAGACTTCAAAAGTAATCACGAGGTGTTGTGGTCCTTTGGGATGCCCTTCAGTCTCCATAAAATGTTATAGATTTACAAATGGTGGAGTGAGGTCTCTGGCTCAGCTCGTTAGGGCTGGTGTGGTTCCTCTGGCGGTTAGCCTTGTGGGTAATTCATTCAACACACACAAAATGATGGAGGAACTCAGCAGGCCAGGCAGCGTCTATTAGTTAAAGTTAAGTTAAAGTGTGTCCTGAGCATTATACCGACGACTGCTTCGGCACTGCTTCCTGCACACATGCTGAGCTCGTCGACTTCATTAACTTCGCCTCCAACTTTCACCCTGCCCTCAAATTCACCTGGTCTATTTCTGACACCTCCCTCCCCTTTCTAGATCTTTCTGTTTCTATCTCTGGAGACACCCTATCCACCGACGTCTACTACAAACCTACTAACTCCCACAGCTACCTAGACTATTCCTCCTCCCACCCTGTCTCCTGCAAAAATGCTATCCCTTTCTCTCAATTCCTCCGCCTCCGCCGCATCTGCTCTCAGGATGAGGCCTTTCATTATAGGACAAAGGAAATGTCTTGCTCTTTTAAAGAAAGGGGCTTCCCTTCGTCCACTATCAACTCTGCCCTCCATCATGTCTCCTGTATTTCATGCACCTCTGCCCTCACCCCATCCCCCCGCCAGCCCACCAGGGATAGAGTCCCCCCGGTCCTCACCTATCACCCTACCAGCCTACAGTTCCAACGTATAATCTTCCGCAACTTCTGCCACCTCCTATGTGATCCCACCACCAACCACATCTTCCCCTCCCCCCCCCCACTCTCGGCTTTCCGCAGGGATCGCTCCCTACGCGACTCCCTTGTCCATTCATCCCCCCCATCCCTCCCCACCGATTCCCTCCTGGCACTTATCCCTGCAAATGGAGAAGTGCTACACCTGCCCCCACACTTCTTCCCTCGCCACCATCCCAGGCCCCAGACAGTCCTTTCAGATGAGGCACCACTTCACCTGCGAGTCAACTGGGGTGATATACTGTATCCGGTGCTCCCGATGTGGCCATTTATACATTGGGGAGACCCGCCGCAGACTGGGAGACCATTTCGCCGAACACCGGTGCTCGGTCCTCTAGCAGTGGCGGGATCTCCCTGTGGCCACACACTTCAATTCCACAGACCACTCCAACTCCGACATGTCTGTCCATGGCCTCCTCTACTGTCAAGATGAGGCCACACGCAGTTCGATGGAGCAATACCTTATCTCCCGCCTAGGTAGCCTCCTACCTGCCGGCATGAACATTCAACTCACAGACCTTCGTTGATACCCCTGCCCTCCCCCTTACCCCATCCCTATCTATAATTTTAGTCTGGTTCTTTTTCTCTCTCTTTTGCCCCCCTCACAATAATCTCCCCCCAGCCCTACCTTTCTTTCTCTTTTATTTCCCATAATTCTCCACCTTCCCCCTAGCCCATTTCCCTCCAGCCTATCACTTCCCAGCTCTCTAATTCATCCCTCCCCCCACTTCTTATCCCCCCTCGACCATCCCATGTTACTTCACTCCTGATGAAGGGTTTCGGCCCGAAACATCGTCACTACTTCCTCCCATAGATGTTGTCTGGCCTGCTGAGTTCTGCCAGCATTTTGTGTTTTTTTTAGATTTACAAATGCCTACTTTAAATTCACAATAGCTTATGAATTTTAGGCTTCGGTCTATGGCTTGTTCCCTTCCTTCATTTTGCATTGGTAGCAGAGTTTCAACATATGGAGTAGGCAGATTTTAAAAAATTTCAAACTTTCTGTTACACTGATTATGTTGTCAGATGATAAACTGCTTTATTTATAGTCGAAAATGTATTGCTCCATTCTGCTAGTAAATGGTCATTTCAGGCTACGTACATACTTGAAATAAATGTCCCGGGTCCCTCACAGGGGGAGAGAGTGTCAGATGACCAAAGGCAATATGTTCTAGTCTGCTGCATAACCTGTGACAGCAAAGTTTCTGGGATCAGACAGGAAAGTGGAATTGAGGCCAGGATCAGCTGGGTGTGATTTTCCTGAATGTTGGAGCGGACCGGAAGGGCTACGTGACCTCTCCCTGATCCAGTCTCTTTATGTTCTGCTCATGTACAATGGCTTTGGTCTTTCTTGTTAACCTGGCATAAATAGTGCCCAGAAACTGATTGGAAACTGGATATGCAGCGTGAAAAGAAAGGTAATGGAGGAACCACAGCCTGTGAAACACCATTACGACCAAAGGTCGTTTTCCAACCTTATGGTTATGGTCAATTTTCTCCAACTCTGAGGAATCCCAAGAAGCCCCAATACAGACAAAACACCCTATTTCTTAACCTTCCTCCTGGGAAGGCATGGTGATCTTAGGGGCAAAAGTTGTGGAAAGTATATCTTATGAGTTATATAGTACCTGTGTTACATATGTACGATATGGATACAGCAGTATACAAACTGTCATAGTTCACAACTCTTTCTTACACAGCAGTGTGAGATTCTCAAGTCCTTTGCTACAATTCCTACTCATAAAAATGTTCCGAAGTTACTGTTGGCCCCTTTGTAACTTCATCACTAATTCTCCTTAGTATACAAAAGAAAGCATCAGTTGACATTCTTCAACGTTGGAAATGCTGCTGTTGCGATTGGTCCATCCTCTTTTCCAAATAGTTTAATTAAGAAAAACCCTGAAGCAAAATGTAAACTCTGCTTATTTTTTGTTTATATAGTTTCAAAAGATCAGTATATTGGAGAGGTTGATTCATAGCTGCACTCCAGATGATTTGGCACAAAGTTGCCAGTGATTGTTTTACTTGACTTCCTGTGCAATAGTCCAATTTTTTTCTCACTCGCCCACGCTGCCTGTTCATGCTACCCTAGTTCCCTAATCCGTGCTTCTTCAGAGGGACCTGGAAGGTCAATTGAACTCTCTCGAGGCTGAGCGATAGTAAGAACAAGACTTTCCACAAAATGCGAGAGATCTGACAGCTTCCAAAGTTGAAACTTCAGCTATCATATACGTCAGGCGTTTTAAACTTTCGGAATGCTTCTAGTATTTCAGAAATGTTTAACTCAAGGCAAAGTGGAATAAATTTACACAAATTAAAAGAAAAATCAATTATAAACAACTGAAGGCCTCTTAAAATAATAAAGATAATTTAAAATAATTCATAAATAAACATCCTGCCACCTATGTAGGATCCAAAAGCAGATTTCTTAGCATAAATGGGGAACCTCAGGAGATCTTGTTCTGCCACTGGATTCCATGAGGAAGCCATTTTGGAATGTGCCAGGAAGATATGGACTTGCTAATATATGGAGGAGCCACAAAATTTACTGGCCCTGAAACTGAACAACTAACTTCCTTTAAGATGTGACTATGCTGGAGCATGTATTTGCTGTAGAGAAACAGAAAAGCAAAAAAAAATGAAGGAGGGTCATGCTGAAGGGTCTCAGCCAAAAACATCGACTGATCACTCGTGCAGAATCTGGCCTTCACCTGTCCTACTGGCTCTCAGCCATCATTATAAGCAGCCACCATCTCCTCTCTGAATGTGGTGGAGCCAGGTGTCTATCATGTCCAACAATGACAGGAAACCTGCGCAGGAGAGTTTATAAGGTGAAAAAGCCATTGCCCAGGGGCAGTTCCATTCTCTTGATCTCAGGTCTAGGTCCAGTGGTACGACCAAGGGTCTTTCTTGGTGCAGTGGTTGACCATGATGTCTTCTATGACTCATCATGCCCATTGCTCTCCTTGGAGCATTGCTGTACCATCTTCCTGGCCATTGAATCTCACTGTAGATCTCATCCACCCAGTCCACCAGCACTCTCTAAATACCAATATCCTAAATGATCCTACCATTCCTGCACTTGTTTTGAATTCACAACTAATTCCATGGCACTAATTCCCTACCCATCTCTAGACTCTGATCACCAACCTACAATCCCCAAGCTGATGCCACAACATATTAATTACTCTTTCATCCCAACCCTCAAACACTTCCTTTGCTGACCACATAAACTCTCAGCCCATCAGTATAGTATTAACAAAGCCCCCACTTCACTGTCACAATTCCTGAACCCCACAATCTTAATGTAACTGAAGTTCGTGGCACACCTAGGCGCATGAAGGAAAGTCCTTTGATTGTGCAAGGCCTATTAAGTAGCACAAGGGACTTCAGTTACACACACTGCTGGATTTTGCAGTAATGGGCACCTGAACAAATATTTTTTGGTCCATCTTGAACTCACCATTTAACAGATCTCAGGCAGCACCAGTCAATATCTGCACTTGAAAGTTTAGGTTGTTACGTTCTGGATTTGTCTCAATGATTTATTGTATCCTGTAGACTTTCAAACTGAAACATTATGGAAATAATTTCCATAAATTATATATACTAACTGCTTTTCTTCATGACGGTAAAATAGCAGGAATGCAAATATTAATTCTCATCATGCACTTAACTAATCTATAACTTTGTGATATCCTAAACACTTGCCTAGTAAAACATTTCCATGCACACATTGGAATACTAGAGTGCAGATTGGGCCCATCAAAAGTTCCCTCAAGATGTAAAAGTTCACTATTTGTGCATATAGATTAAAAAAGTAATGGCTCCATATTTAAGCATGAAATAATATAGTTCTCCCCTATCACATTAAGCACTCATTACAAATTATCTTCTTCATTTCCCATGTGCTTTCTCCAGATTATTTCTTTGTCAGTTTGTAGACTATTCAAAGTCAAAAGAAAACATTTTGGGCCACCTGGTTCTTTCATCAGTCAGTTCATTACCACAAAACATCGACAAATAGCTCCCGTGCATTCTAATTTAATTATGTGCAGAAAACTTCCTCCTTTGTTAACTTTGTAAAGAAAGCTTGGCATCAAAACTGAGCCTTGAGCTGAATTTGATGAATTTAAATTGAATGAAAAAATGTTAATTTATCCCTGCAGCTTTTACAGCAAAATTGCACAATGTTAATGGTTAAAACAAGCTTGTTTTTATTAGACACTACAGTTTTTGTACTTAAGACCTAGATGCTACCTGTATACTTCCTTATGGGAGATCCTTGGCCATCTGTATAAACTTGGCACGTTTCATATAATTAACAGATGAGTAGTCCATTGTTAACCTATCTGACACTTAAAGAATGCTTCAGTCAATCACAGAATGATATGTGACCCATAAATGCGTGGCCTGTGACCTGCTTGGAATGGAGGTGACCTAGTGGTCCGACATATAAAAGTTTGTTCCAACCTATTACAGTCTCTTATAGACCATAATAGCAAATGATTTTTTTTCAGACCGATTGTAGTCAATGAAAGAGAAACAAAAATTCAAATTATGTTATGCAAAATACAAATAGACCAAGAAAACTATCTTTTTAAAACTGTAGGAAAATACAAATAAACTGTGCTGCAATTAACTAGAGTATATATACATATATACACACACACTGAACTGCATCTAACTTGTTTGATGAGGGCACATGAAGCATGTGAATATCTGCCATATTCCATCAATGAAAACTTTTATTTTGCATGAAAACAATATAAATTGAAGTCCTGGAAATTTAATTTCTTTAAAGATTATTCTAAGAATCTGATTTTTAAAAATAAATTTAGAAAGGTGACTTTTACTCTGTGAAATGACAATCTGAATTCAATTACAGGTACACAGTTTTACACAAAATGTAAAAATAGGATCATGATCTCAACTGATAAAACCCACCAACAATTCCAAATTAAAATAATGACTGACTCAGTAGATGACACTTTCCAGGATATCCCCCCCTCCCTTTCTGCAGCTGTGATACTATCTGTGATTAGCAATGCCCCAGCTCTGCACCCCCCAACCACCACCAGCTTTGTTTGCCTCCCATCCCTTTTGAAACATCTAAATCCTGGAACATAAAGCAGCCAAACCTGCCCTTGAGACATCCAAGTCTCTTTTCCAAGTCTGGACTCTCTGACAGTGGTGTCTGAAAAGAGGATGCTGTCCAAGTTGCATGCCATCTTGGACAATGTCTCCCATCCACTCCATAATGTACTAGTTAGGCACAGGAGTACATTCAGCCAGAGATGCAACACTGAGCATCATAGGAAGTCATTCCTGCCTGTGGCCATCAAACTTTACAACTCCTCCCTTAGAGGGTCAGACACCCTGAGCCAATAGACTGGACCTGGACTTATTTCCACTTGGCATTATTTACTACTACTACTACTACTACTACTATCACCAAGACCAAGGAGATGGTGGTGGACTTTAGGAGATCTAGGCCTCATATGGAGCCAGTGATCATTAATGGAGAATGTGTGGAGCAGGTTAAGACCTACAAGTATCTGGGCGTACAGTTAGACGAGAAGCTAGACTGGACTGCCAACACAGATGCCTTGTGCAAGAAGGCACAGAGTCGACTGTACTTCCTTAGAAGGTTGGCGTCATTCAATGTTTGTAGTGAGATGCTGAAGATGTTCTGTAGGTCAGTTGTGGAGAGCGCCCTCTTCTTCGTGGTGGCGTGTTGGGGAGGCAGCATTAAGAAGAGGGATGCCTCACGTCTTAATAAGCTGGTAAGGAAGGCGGGCTCTGTCGTGGGCACAGAACTGGAGAGTATAACATCGGTAGCAGAGCGAAGGGCGCTGAGTAGGCTACGGTCAATTATGGAAAACCCTGAACATCCTCTACATAGCACCATCCAGAGACAGAGAAGCAGTTTCAGCGACAGGTTGCTATCGATGCAATGCTCCTCAGATAGGATGAAGAGATCAATACTCCCCAATGCCATTCGGCTTTACAATTCAACCGCCAGGAGTAAGATATGTTAAAGTGCCGGGGTTAGGACTCAATGTATTTAAGTAAACTACTTAAGAACTTTTTAAAAGCTATTATTAATGCTTTTTGAGAGGGTGATTTTAGATGCATATCATATTTTTACTGAGTTAAGTATTGTATGTAATTAGTTTTGCTACAATAAGTGTATGGGACATTGGAAAAAATGTTGAATTTCCCCATGGGGATGAATAAAGTATCTATCTATCTATCTATCTATCTATCTATCTCTACTACTACTACTACTACTTCTACTACTTCTTCGCTATATTTCTACACTATTCTTGGTTGGTGCGACTGTAACGAAACCCAATTTCCCTCAGGATCAATAAAGTATGTCTGTCTGTCTGTCTGTCTGTCTGTCTTTTACAGCCATAAAATTGTAGTTCCACATACTGACCGTCAATTCATCACCTACAGTCTTGATACTTATCACATTTCACTTTTCAACTCATCCAACTGACTGCATTTGTACCCTATCTACTGCTTACCCTTCCTCGCAGTCTCCCTGCATACTGCATCTGTCTTTACATCAAATACTTCATCATCTGAGCTAATACTCTGATTCCCATTCCCCTGCCAACCTAGGCAGGGGAAAACCCTTCCCAACATCTCTAGCAAACCTACTCACAATAATATTAAACCTTTTAGAATTCGGGTGTAACACATCTAGGGAGGCATGTATAGGTCATTATCTTCCCCAGAAAAGATCCCAATGATCCACAGATCTGAAACCCTGCCCCCCGCACCACTTTCTCAGCCACACATTCATCTATCAGACCATCCTGTTCTTACCCTCACTGGCACATGGCACAGGCTGCAACCTAGAGATTATTACCCTTGAGCTCCTGTTTTTAGCTTCCTTCCCAACTCCATACATTCATTCTTCAAGACTGTATCTCCTTTCCTAGCTTTGGTGTTGGTACCATGAGTTTTGTCTGCTCACTCTTTCCCTTCTCTGACCCTGGTACCTGGGAGGCAATGTACCACCTGTGAGTCTCATTCTCACCCACAGAATCTTGTATCTGTTCTCCTAACCAAAGAAACCCTCATCATTATTGCCCTGCCCTTCTGTACTACTGAGCCAGACTCAGTGCCAGAAACCCAGCCACTGTGGCTTTCCCCGGTAGGTCATCCACCCCAACAACTGAAGACAAGATAAGTCAGCAGAACTTAGCTGCAAATATACCAGGGTTGCTTTCTTGGGTGAATTCAGCTACCCTAATATTGATTGGCACCAACTTGCTACAAGAGGGTTAGATAGGGCAGAGCTTATGAGGTGTGTCTAGGAAGGATTCCTGACACAGTATGTACCATGCCAACTAGAAGAGAGGCCATACTGGATATGGTACTTGTCAATACAATAAACCTGGTCAGGTGCTAGATCTCTTGATGGGCAAGCACAAAGTAGTGACCATAACTCCTTGACATTCAGCATAGCCATGGACCAGGACAGCAGCAGGCAGTATAGGAACATGCTTAATTAAGGGAGCGTTAATAATAATGGTTTTAGGGAGGAACCTGGGACTGTGGGTTGGGAACAGATGTTCTTAGGGAAATGCAGAGCAGAAACATGGCTATTGTTTAGGGCCACTTGCATGGGGTTTGGGATAGCTTTGTCCAGAGAGACAGAGAAATGATGGTAGAGTAATGGAACCATGACTGACAAGAGATGTGGAACATTTAATCAAAAAGAAGGATGAAACACACTTAAGGTTTAGGAAGCAAAAATCTGACAGGGCTTTTGAGAATTATAAAGCATCCAGGAATGAGCTGAAGAAAGGATTTAGGAGACCTAGAAGGGGACAAGAGAAGGCCTTTCCAAATGTGATTAAGGAAAATACAAAGGCGTTCCACACATATGTGAAGAACAGGAGGATGACCAGATGTAGGTAGGACCGCACAGAGATAAAGAAGGAAACCTGTGTCCGGGGGTGGAGGAGTTAGGGGAGGTCCTTAAAGAATACTTTTCTTCAGTGCCCACCAGGCAGAGGGATTTTGACAAATGTGAGTGCAATGTAGAACAGGCTAATGTGCTAGAGCATGTTAAGGTTAAGTAAGAGACAGTGTTGAAGCTTCTCAAAAACATTAGGATAGGCAAGCCCTGAGGCCGAATGGGATATACAGGAAATGAGGGAAAAGACTGCTGGGGCATTGACGATGATCTTTGCACACCTCCTGGCCACCAGAGTGGTACCAGAGGATTGGAGGATAGCACTTTTGTTCCATTGTTCAAGAAAGTCAATAGGTATAATTCTGGGAATTATAGACTAGTGCATCTTACATCAGTGGTGGGGCAAACTAATAGAGAGGATTCTTAGAGACAGGATCTGCAAGGATTTGGAGAAGCCTCATTTGATTGGGGTAGGCAGCATGGCTTTGTGAGGGGCAGGCCATACTTCAGGAGCTTGGTTGAGATTTTCCAGGAGGTGACAGTACAAATGGACAAAGGTGGATTTTAGTAAGACCTTTGACAAGGTTCCACATGGTGGGCTCATTCAGAAAGTCATGAGAGATGGGATTCCTGAAAAACTTGGCTGGGCAGATTTGGAATCTGCTTCCCAACATAAGGCAGAGAGGGTGGTGGCAAATGGAATATGTTCTGCCTGCAGGTTGGTGACTAGTGGTGTTCTGCAAGAATCTGTTCTGGAACCCCTGCCCTTTGCGAGTTTTATGGCTGAGGAAATAGAAGGGTGTGTGGCTAAGTTTGCAGATGACTCAAATGTTGATGGTGTTGTGCATAGTGTAGGAGGTTTTGGTAGGTTACAATGCAATGTAGAGAGAGTGCAGACCTGGGCAGAGAAGCGGCAGATGGAGTTCAATCCGGACAAGTGTGAAGTGATACTCAAGTCAGAGCACAAGGTTAGTATCAGGATTCTTAGCAGTGTGGAGGAATGGAGGGATGTTTGGGTCCAGGTGCATACATCCCTCAAAATTGCCTTGCAACTTGATAGGGTGGTTAAGAAGGTGTATTGTGTGCTGGCCTTCAGTCAGAAAATTGAGTTCAAGAGCCCTGAGGTAATGTTGCAGCTCTATAAAACTTCGGTTAGGCCACACTTACTGTATTGTGGTAAAGTATTTCTGGTAATCGTATTATAGGAAGGATGTGGAAGCTTCAGAGAGGATGCAGAGATGAATTACCAGGATGCTGCCTGGATTAGAGGGCATGTCTTATGAAAATGCTGGGGATTTTCTCTTTACAACAACAGAGGATGAGAGGTGACTTGATAGAGGTGCATAAGATTATGAGAGGCAGAGATAGAGTGGACAGCCAGCCACCTTATTCAGAGGATGTGCATTTAAGGTGAGTGGAGGAAAATTTAGGAGAGTTGTCAGAGACAGGCTTTTACACAGTGATTAATCTGGTCTAGGTGACTTACAGTATCTACCTTCAGATCTTTCAGCTTCCCAAGCACCTTCCATTACAATTACTGTGAGTTACACACACTTCTGCCTCGATACTCTCTTGAATTTTGTCCATGTTGCTAGTGTCTTCCACAGTGAAGACTAACGCAAAATACTGATTCAGTTCATCTATCATTGTGTTGTTGCTCATTCTTTCTCCAGCATAATTTTTCAGCAGTCTGATGTTCAAACTTGCTTCTATTTTACTCCCTTCATATTTCATCCTTTCTCTCCTTTTTCTGTTTTAAAAAAAATCTTTTTATTAATTTTAAACAAACATAAATGAAACATGAATACAGAGAGTTTGAAAGTACATAATTAATAGGTTAAGTATACATTCATATTGACGATAATCCATATATAATAACCTCCCAAACTCATAGTAATTACTAAAAAAGGGAGTAAATAAGAAGAAAAAGAAACCCAAAGAAGAAAAAACCTAACCAACATGGGCCACTGCATTATGTTAAATATACACAGCAGCATCAATAACTCCGCACCTCCATCCAAATAATTAAGGATAATAGAAGCAGGGTTTAGGAAAAGTCAGTTTAACTGATATGAAAATGTTGGATAAATGGTCTCCAAGTTTCTTCAAATTTAACTGAAGAATCAAAGACAACACTTCTAATTTTTTCTAAGCTCAAACAAGAGATAGTTTGAGAAAACCCTTTTTCTTTTTTTTTCTTTTTTATTTGTTTTCTGCAATTAGTGCCACATTATTACAGTTTGGGGCACTGGAGTTTGGGGTTCAATTCCAGCGGCCTCTGTCAGAAAATTTGTACGGTCTTTCTGTGAACTCATGGGTTTCCTCTGGGTATTCCGATTTCCTCCAACAATCCAAAGACGTACTGGCTGGTGAGTTAATTAGTCATTGTAAATTGTCTTGTGTTTGGACTAGTGTAAAATGGGGGTTGGGGTGTTGGTGGCTCATTGAGCTGGAAGGGCCTGGGGCCTGTTCTGTGCTTCATCTCTAAATAAATCATATACCCTCTTACTTACTCTTATGTTGTCTTTGATTTCCCATGGTTGCCATATCCTCCCTCTAGAACATTTCTTCTTTTTTTGAACTGATACTGTGTCTTCTGAATTACTCCCAGAAATTCCAACCATTGCTGTTCTGCCATCATCCCTGCCAGTGTCCCCTTCCAATCAACTTTGGCTAGCTCCTTTCTCTTGCCTCTGTAATCCCCTTTACTTAACTGTGATACCAATACATCTGATTTTAACTTCTCCCTCTCAAACTGCAGGGTGAATGTTATCATGTTATGATCACTGGCTCCTAAGGGTTCCCTCTACCTTAAGCTCGCTAAACAAACCTGGTTCATTACACAAAACACGATCCAGACTTGTCTTTTCTGTTCTGTTCACAAGCTGCTCTGAAAAGCCACCTTGAAGACATTCTACAACTTCTTTCTCTTGGGATCCAATACTAACTTGATTTTCTCAATCTACCTGCATATTGACAAGCCCCATGACCATTGTAAGATTGCCCTATTTATATGCCTTTTCTATCTCCCATTGTACTTTGTACCACTCATGCTGGCTAGTATTCAGAGGCCTGTGTATCACTCCCAACAAGATACATTTACCCTTAACTCTGCTCACACGGATTCTACATCTTCTGATGCAATATCACTTCTTTTGAACGATATAATTTCATCTTTTACTAACAAAGCCACCCCTCTCCCTCTGCCCACCTGCTTGTCTTTTAACATCACTTACCCAAATATTCAATTTGTCAATTTCTTTTCTTGCTGAAACTTTATTGCTGCAAGCAGAGTCATAGAAAAGTGGAAAATATGTACTGACTAGCATTTAACACTATTACCAAAGCAAAGAAAAATGACTGTTAGGAAAGGCTAAAATTGAAAGTGCTGCTGATCAGCTTACACACTCACTCATGTTGCCAAAAGTTCTATGGTTTGTTATCATCAAGACAATTCCAGCACTTTAGCATTAATTCTTAGAAGAAAAGGTGAAACTGTAAGAAACAGTACATGTATTTATGTAAAAATAAAACATTATTCAATTTTAAATTATGTTCTAAAACGTTTTTAAGAACAACACAAATGGAACATAATAAGTTTGAAAAGCCTATTTTTGATCTCTGTCCCTGACAGCTTATTGACTCTGACTGGAAACATATGTTAGAATTTGTTTTGGTATCCCGAGCTTGAGAGGAGAAACATCAGCTCATGTCCGTAGTCCTGATGGATATTCAGTGGCCCGTGGAAATGTGGAGCAAATGGCTCTCAGTTTTTAGCATATCCGTGATCTTGCACATTACACTGTAAGCTGTGAGGTCCGTGGTTTATATTGAATAAGAATGTGGATTTACACAAGGTGAAAGAAAACTTCCAGTGAAATGCACCTGAATATCTTCTGGTTTTTGGGAGGAAAACTACTTTTTTGAATATTTCTAGCTCTGTTTCTTAGCTCATGCTTTAGAATAAACTTTGCTGTCTGGTTAATAAAGAGATTAATACTCCTTTCCGTAATTTATCCATAAATAGCGCACTTTCATTTGTGAGATGGGTGTGCCATTAAACATTAATATTCAAAGGTTGCCCATGTGTTGCTATAAACTTCACAAAAATCTCATCGCTATCAGTCTGATTGGAACCAGGTTGCTGCATTATGCAAAAGATACTAACTAAGCCTTGTATTGATGTTTAGGACTTGTAAACATTAGTGTAAATATCCTTTTACAAAACTGATAAGTATTCTGTGCCAAAGAAGAACTCAGCAGCATCTGTAGAGGCAAAGGTGAGAGGGAGAAGAGGTGAGAAGGAGAAGTTAGATAGGTGACAAAAATAGGATTTGAGCTGTAAGGTACAGTAGGAATGTCACCCGTTAATTCCCTTCCATAGATGCTACCTGACTTGCTGAGTTCCTCCAGCATTTTGACTCCCAGCCTCTGCAGAATCTCATGTGTTTTTGAAAGGTGCAGGAACAGATTTAACTAATGACAGATGCTACAAGAATCTTTTTTGTCATGCAAATAGTCTCACCCACTCACTTTTACGCTAGTAATGAAAGAATTCATGATTCTATGTCCAGTATCCTGGATATTGCTCAGATGCCAGAAATCCCAGAGCAACACGCACAAACTGCTGGAGCAACTCAGCAGTTCAGGCAGCATCTATGGAAATGAATGAACAGTTGATGAATCCTGAATAAGGTTCTCAGCCTGAAACATAGTCTGCTTATTCCTTTCTGTCAATAATGTTAGCAGCAGGTGGGCAGAAACTGTGCATTTGCTTTCTTTTGAATACATTAGGATAGGATGGTTTCTGATCAGTGTTCACTAAAAACTTACATAGTACAGGCAGGAGTCAGCCATTCATTTCTTCAATGCCATTCCATTAAGATGAAAACAATCTCAATTCTGCACTCTGCTCTACCCAGGCCATTTTCCACTCTCTTGCTTATCAACAATCTAGCTAACTCTCCCTTAAGAATATTTCAAGGTTCTGCTTTCACTACCCTTTGAGGAAGAGATTTGACCAAGAGAAAAAAACAATTGCCTTGCCTTTGTCTTAAATGGGTGATCACAAGTTCTAAATTCTCCTTCAAGGGTCCATTCTACCCTTACCAATATGTTTCAACTAAATCCCTTCTCACTTCTCCTCAATTCTAGCCTGTCCCACCTTTCCTTGTAAGTCAACTCATCTATACCAGACATGTTAAGTTAAAGACCTCCTTATTTATTAGTTCGCTTTCAAACTTGTGTAAGTGAAGGGACATACAGCCTGCCGAATTCAGGGACAAAATCAATCAGGTACAATTGGCGAAATGGGTGAAATCTGCCAGAAGCATAGTTTTTACTTTAAATTCTGAATCTTTTTGTAATTTGTAGCAATAAAGTCAGCAGTGCCAAAGCCAAAACTCTTAAGCTAGGGTTTCAAACTGTTGGTAGAGACTAACTGAGTAATGCATCACAACAGGATGATGGTTAGAATGATTAAGGAGTGGAGCAGGTAACAGCACTGATGTGGACAAAAGTCCACAGCTGAAACAGTGCAAGGCACTTGAATGAGTTGTAGAATCATCAGCAGGTGGGCGGAAAATCTGCACCAGTTGATTACTTCAGAAACCATGACAACATGGAATTAGCTATGATAAAAGCAAAGAAACTAAAAAGCTGTAAAGCCTTCAGTGAAATTGGCTACTGAGGCAAAACTACAGTCAATTTAAAATAGAAATAAACAGAACTGTGGAAAGACAAGATGTGCTAACATAAGAGTTAATACCTACTGGAGGAAAATCATCAAAATGTAGCAAATTATGTAAAATTTTCAACACAACAGTATGAGAACAGCTGTATAACATTTAGTAGATAAACCCTTCTGTCAGATTGCATCTATACTAAAAATTAAGATCTTCCGTAACGATTGCTGGTTTCCATTGAAACGAAGCAGCATGTCAGATTTGCATTTAGTGATAGAGATTTCAATGATTCTGTTTGTACAGTGCATTTTCAGATGCCAAGAATTTGGATCCATTAGTGCCTGTTTTGAAAGGCAGGTACTGAAAGATTCTTTGCGCATGTTTTGCAGTGTTTCTGCCTATCACTGTCAGAAGGTCCAACTGTATTGAAACTGAGCTGGTCGGTTTCAGTCATGATCCATGTTAGCATGGTGGCATCATCCTGTGGTTATGTTAAAAAGAGAAATGGTGGAAATACCCATCACATCTGTCAGCATGTATAAATAGAAGAGGCAGGTTATGAAACTATACGAGGCTGACCTAGAATAGAACCAGCATTTAGTCAGATGAAAGAAACAGGGAAAGGACACAAGAAAGAGTTTTTAATCATTCCAACAATGCTTATTTGAAAACTTGGATTAGTGAAATAACGAGATAGCATTAAAATGACCATATTAAGAGTTTGCTCCTTCTCCACATGTTCTCCTTCTTTCTAAACTCTTCACATTTCTGCTTGCATTGACCTTCCTCAGTCACGAAGTATATTTCAAAGTCTTTGCCTTTGATTTCACAGCAGCTTCCTATTAAGCTGGTCTTTCTGCTCCGGGAATGCTGCGCTTGTTGATCCTCTCCTCCCCTTCACATGTTCTTTCCTGACTTGCTGAAATGCCTTTGCATCTTTCAGTCATTAAGTTTCAAGAAGAGTTTCACGCCTAAAAGTCATATTTTTTTCTTTTTGTACGTTAACTGCTCAGCTGTCTATTTCTCAGTAGTGTTTTTCAGAATCAGGTTTATTATCACCGGCAGGTGACGTGAAATTTGTTAACTTAGCGGTAGCAGTTCAATGCAATACACAATCTCTTAGCTTTTTAGATTTGCTCATATTTTGAACTTTGTAATTATTCGATTGATTTTTATAGTTTCAGATACTTTTGAATATCAGTCATTCTGGAACATTCAATGCCTTCTGATAACCGTCACAATGGACTAAGCAGGGCTCATGCTTTAAACGTCTGACAAGGTTTCCTCATTCTGCTGTGGTGGGTTGGGTTTGTTCTACCCCTCTGCTGAGTAAGGGCATTTACAGGCAGCCGACACCTCCACTGTACAGGGCTTTGGCACTGAAAATCAAGCCAGTATCTAACAGCTGGCTGTCACCAGGGCATGGTTAAACATTTTTGAGTGGGAAATGAGGATACCTTGTCATTGGCCCTTGATCATATTGTTTCTATGCCAGTGTCTTCATTAGGGGAAGCTAGATATATTACTCTTCCATTTGATTACAAACATAACAAATATTCTGGGATCCTTAAATTTATTATACGGGTAAGCTCCCAATAGTATTAAATGCTGCCAGCGGTGTGTGTCTCAAACAGCCTCTGACAACCAAGACAAGCTCCTGGCCTTCACATGTGGCTTAGCTACTAAGCTCGGCAGAACCATTCCTACTGACAGGAGAAGGGGCACAGTTGGGTTACTGGTGCCTTAAAACCAGCCGCTTCGGGTGGATGGGGCGCATCAGCCATGGTTGGCAGCTCATCCAAGAGAAAGAAAACTCTGATCTCAAACCTCCACTGCCTATCGGCCATGGGGAAGGCTTCAGGAGTAAACCCTCAGAGAAAAATCCAGAGCTGGAGTCCCAAAGACAGTCCTACGTTGAGTTCAAAACTGACTGGTGACTCCTGTGATGCTGCTGGTGCCAAACTGTATCAGTTGGTGATACTTTGGGACCATCAGATACGTGGAGAGGGGGAGCCTGCTACATGGGCAACAGCTTGCTCTCCATATCGTACTGCCCTGGCTTGTAAATTTAAAAGGTGGCAGGAGGGGAGAGAGAAACACCAGGTGACAGGTGAAACCAGGAGGGGGAGGGATGAAGTAAAATGCTGGGAAGTTGATTGGTGAGAGAACTACAAGGCTGGAGAAGGGGGAGTCTGATAGGTGAGGACAGAAGGCCATAGAGGAAAGAAAAGGAGGGAGGAGCACCAGAGGGAGGTGATGGGCAGGCAAGGAGATAAGGTGAGAGAGGGAGATATGGATGGGGAATGGTGAGGGGGAGGGACATACTGGAAATTTGAGAAATCAGGTTGAAGCTACCCAAATCCATGCCCTCCTCTACTGTCATGATGAGACTGCACTCAGGTTGGAGGAAGAACACCTTATATTCTGTCTAGGTAGCTCTTTACTTCACCCCTCCCCCTCCCGGTTTTACCCATCACCTGGTGTTTCTCTCTTCCCTACCCCATCTTTTAAATCTATTCCTCATCTTTTTTCTCCAGTCCTGCTGAGGCGTCTCAGCCCAAATAATGGACTATTCTCTTTTCCATAGTTGCTGCCTGACCTGCTGAGTTCCTCCAGCATTTTGTGTGTGTTGCTTGGATTTCCAGCATCTGCACATTCTCTCGTTTGTGAAAACAATAACTGCATTATTTCAACAGCCCTTCAAACAAGGATGAAAGGTGGTTAGGTTACACAATTAATTCCTGACTGAACTTATTAGGACTTCATGCAATATATATTTCTTCTGCCTGTTGTAGTAGATTCCTGTGACTAAACACAGTGAAGATAAAACCAAAGAGATCACACCATGGGTGGCATTGCCTTGAATTTATTGAAAAATGCAACCTATAATAACAATTATTAAACATTGTGTTGTCTACCCATTGCATTTTTAGACTAAATGAAACTCTTGAGATCAAAGTTAGTTGGTTCTGCTCTAAAATACAACTTTGAAATTCACAGTCCACTTGTGTTGGTTACAAGCATTTGATGTTCATCAGTTCTAACAAACAGTGAGTTCCTCCATACATGCACTCCCTGCAATCTCACTGCAGAAGTACCTGATGAAAGAGCTTGAGTGTTAATCTCAGTCGCCTATTTCACTGGAGCTTTAATACAGAGTCATTATTATTAAGTATGCATCAAAATGTCATTCATTCTGAAATCACGGTACAAAGCTACAGCTGGATTTTATGGTGTTATTAAGTAACCTTGTCTAACTTCATTTTGTGTTTCGTCAAATCATTCAGTTTCAATTATTTAACACATAGAGTAAATTAACAATTTTGGGCCACCATAGGGGGTCACTCCTGAGGTCAGCTCAAATGAGCACAACCGTGAGGTTTAACTAGCCTGATTTCAAGACTAGAATTTGGATATGCATTTGCAGCGAATGGAGCAGAACACATTTAAATACACTTCCTTGTTTATATCAAAAATGCCAATTAGAATGACATGAACCAGGTTAAGTCAAAAGAGACATTAACAAGAATGCAATAACAGTGAAATATAAAATGAAGGAGATCTCCAGTCAGAGAAAATTAATGTTGTTTACATTGGTCAGTACTTCCATATGCTTAATCCACATTGGGATTTAGAATAACAAGATATCAAAAAATGCAAACTCTAGAAATAATCAGAGAGAAGAATAGGGAAAGCAAATTCGAAGTTACAAATAAGTGAACTTTGGTGTGCAGGAGGATCTGAGTGTGTTGGCTAATTGGATGTAGACACTAAGCATGCAGGTACAACTAAGATGCCAACTGTTATACTGACATTTACTAGAATGTGCTGAGGTCAGGAAGTGTTCTTGTGATCCTACATGCCAAAATAATACTTTGTTTCAAGAACTGTGTACAATTTTAGGATCCAGAGCTAAGGATGGTAATATTTGCATTGGAGTCATGATTCTACTATTCACTACATTTATTCCTGGGATGATGGGGCTGCCTTCTGAAGAAAGATTAAGTACAAATGGGCTGGTGTTAAAAGGAACAATAGATGATTCCCCTTGAGGCTACGTCACACTACGCCGGATAAATCCATAACCGAAGCTTTTTCTCTTCGTTTTTACCCTCCAACCACACTAAAATGGTGTTTTCATCCCCCGAAACTGGAGCTTTTCAGAAACGCTTTCCAGGGTGGGTATTTTTGAAAATGCCGCTCGGGCAGATCAGTGTGGACGGGGTAACCGGAGAAATCTGAAAATGCTATCAGACAGCAGCGCGGCATTTCACTGTTTTCTTGAACACAACCTAACAATTTCAGAACAGACGGCAACGAGACTGAAGCCAGAAGAGTTAGAAATGTACTCACCAAATACTTTGACCCATAACTTACTGAATAAATAAGTATACTGTACTCACTTTGCCCTGTTTTCTGTCCTTGCTCGTATGAAGGTGGTTTACCTATTTATGCAAGTACTTCTCTGACAATAATGTGTAACAGCCTAATGTAACATTGTATGGAAATACAAGATAACACTGATGCAGACATGTTTTATACATTTAACAAGGTGCTTTATTAATACAACACAGTTAGTTTTTCAATGTTCGTCGTCAGCCGGGTCATACAGTCCGTGAGCTCTCTGTCGGTTGCCTCCATACACTTCAGTATTTGTTTTTTTTTACTTTTAAATCTTCCTGCGCGAGAGCTAACAGCTGCCCGTTGTTTAATTTTTTTCTAGTGTGTAACTGAACAAACACGCATCGTCTTTCACAGTGAGATTCAACACCAAACATGTCGCTTGTTTTTGGTAGATGTGTCCAGCACATCCCAGTAGGAGGAGATTCGACGAAATCTCCATTTCAATGTGGACGGAGACATTTTCAAAAACGCATAGTGTGGACACCAATCGTTTTTACACGAAACCGGCATTTTCAAAATTATCCGGTCTCGTGTGGATGTAGCCTGAGATGTAGAGGATTCACAGAACAACAGGGACAAGTCTCTGGCTGCAGAGTACAGAGTAAGTGTCATTACTCAAGGAAAAGAGTCTGTCATTTATGACTGATGTGATAAAATTCTTAAATGTAAAAGATTCTGCAGATGCTGAAAATCTTGAGCAACGCACACAAAATGCTGGATAAACTCAGCAAGACAAACAGTATCTACAGAGGGGAATAAACAGTTATCGTTTTGGACCAGGATCCTTCATCAGGACTGGGAAGGAAGGAGACAGAAGCGAGAATAAGAAGTTGGGGGAAGAGATAAGTGTACAAGCTGGCAGGTGATAGATGAGGGAGAAGGAGGGTGGATGGGGGAAAGGGGACAGGGGAATAAGTTAGAAGCTAGGAAGTGATAGGTGGGCGAGGTGAAGGGCCGAAGACCAAGGAATCAAATAGAAGGAGACAATGGACCATGGAAGAAAGGGAAGGAGGAAGAGCATCAGAGGGAGGTGATGGGCAGATGAGAAGAACAGCACTGAGAGGGCAACCAGAACGGGAAATCAAAAAGGAGAGAAAAGGGGAGGGGGGACTAATTACCAGAATTCAGAGAAATCCACGATTATGCCATCAGGTTGGAAGCTGCCCAGTTGGAATATGAGGTTTCGGTCCTCTAACCTGATTTTGGCCTCATTGTGGCAGTAGAGGCCATGGACTAACATGTCAGAAAGGGAATGGGAAGTCACATTGACATGGGCAGCCACTAGGAGATGCAGATTGGGAGACCACATTGTTGAGGACACGGACTGGGGACCTTTGCTCTGTCCGGATCTCCCAGTGGCCAAAGAAATACTTAGCATTTAATATCTCTGAGTGTGCGCATCTTACAGTAAAAATTGCATCCATATTACTGATAACAATCAACCATGTAAAGAAACCATTCAGGTCTGTGTTCAGAAGGGAAAGAGGGCTGGCTATTTCTGGATGAATGTTCCAATGCAGCTTTAACACTTCTCATCTGAGATTGGGCTGCCATGATCCAGGTACCATTAGATCTTCCATAGGTCTTTGCATGAGAACCAGTATGGCTTTATTGATAAAAATGGACAAGCTAATAGAGTTTTGCATTAACCTTTCACCAAGTTCTTTGAATAGGAAAGCTAACATCAAAATAACCAAATTGTTTTGTCGAAAAATGTCACATTATAAACCTGAATATATTTCACTGTAACAGCGGCACCGATAGAGTCTCACAGTTCAAGTGGCCTGAGTTCAGTACTGAGCTCTGTGTGGAGTTTGCACATTATCCTGTGAAGGTGTGGGTTTCCTTTATGTGCTTTGCTTTCCTCTCACATCCCAAAAGTTGTACTGATTACCAGGTTAGTTGACTGATAAAGAGTGTATAGACAAGTGTTAGAATCTGTAAGCTGTTTTGGAGAGAATAGGCTACAGGGAAGCAGGACTGTTCTGTGCACCATTATAGACTCGGTGGGCTGAGACGGCCTGATTCAGCGGTTGGAGGAAAATGTAAAAATATAAAATGGCAATGCTCAGTCAGCTAGAAATGCGACACTGATAGACATTAATGTGGGTCGGTGGCACAGCCCAAACTGTGGCCATCCAATGAGGTTTGGCTGATGTTTATTGTGTGTATAAAGTTGTATTCATGGGTGGCAAAGGCAGCTCCTAAGGAGAAATAATTAATATGCCAGAAGCTGGGACATCTCCTAAAGCTTCAACAATGTTGTTCATCAAAAACTTTTAAATGCCAGCCAAGCCAGGGACACACCCAAATACTTAGCATCATACTGAGTTGCTGCAATCTAGTTCCATATTCATCCTGAAGTACCCTTGACTTTAAATCAATACTTCCAAGCCTCTGAAGTCTGTTTTACATTGTTCCATGAGCATCACGCCGACACCCTTCACTGATCCAACATGTCCAATCTTTCTCTTTTAATTTCATCCACACATCAACTTATATGAATCAGCTTTTCTATGTTACCTTTCAAATCTAGTAAGAACCACTCTTTTATATTTAGATGTTATTCTGTTTAATACTGAATTAAACAAGCCATAAAGTTTGGCATGAACAAATCATCTGTGCTGTGCTATTTGACAACAGGTGAAATAAATTACTCTATTCTGTGTAAACTAATAGTCATATATTTGCCATGATCCTCTTGCCAAACACAACTTAGAAATAAAAAATTCATATTGACTTGATTCTTATTGTAACAAACATTCATAAAATATTCAGATATGATCATAAAATATTTAGTCTTTAGGTTCCTGAGTTATAACTTCTTAATGTGTAGTCTTCTACCGCCTACAAACAAAATTCTCCAGAGGTTGCCTAATTAACATGAATGCCATTTATTAAGCTGGTGAATCGTAGGGAAAATATTTGGCAAATTAACACAAACTTGTGATCTGTCCCTGAAGGTTCCCATTGTTGTTGCCCTGGCGATGAACAGAAACAATGATCTTCTTTTTTAAAAAGTCAGATCAGCAATCATCAATAAATATTAGAAGATGCAAATGATTGCACAGTGTTGTTTTGTTCTGCCGATACTCTTTCAGTCACGGCCCGATAAGTATTTGCGCAATGCGCAGTATTGTTGACTGAGAAAGCAGTGAATTCAAGAGAATGTCCAATCTAGACACAAGGACATTTCACTGATACTTGCTAACAGAGAGCATATATTCCAGAGTCAGGGTTCTTGTTTCAATAGTGAATTCTAGTACCTGTATCATTAACAATAAATACAATCTCACAAAAGTCATCAAACCATAAGATATTGGAATAGAATTAGGCCATCTGGCCCATCGAGTCTACTCAGTCATTTCATCATGGCTAATCCACTTCCCTCTGAGCCCCAATTTGCTGCCTCACCCTGTACCCCTTCATGCCCTGACCAGTCAAGAATCTATCAACCTCTGCCTTAGATATACCTAATGACCTGGCCTCCACAGATTCACTACTCATTGACTAAAGAAATTCCTCCTAATCTCCGTTCTAATTGGACATCCCTCTATTCTGAGGCTGTGTCCACTGGTCTTAGACTCCCTCACCATAGGAAACATCCTCACCACATCCACTCTATCAAGACCTTTCACCATTGGATAGGTTTCAATGAGGTTCCCCCTCATTCTTCTGAGTTCCAGTGAATACAGGCCCAAAGACATCAAACGCTCCTCATATGATAAGCCTTTCAATCGTGGAATAATTTTCATGAACTTTCTTTGAACCCTCTCCAATGTCAGCAAGTCCTTTCTTAGCTAAGTGGCCCCAAACGGCTCACAATACCCCAAGTGAGGCCTCATTAGCGCTTTGGAAAGTCTCAACATTGCATCCTTGCATTTATATTTTAGTCCTCTTGGGGTGAATGTTAACGTTGCATTTGCCTTCCTCACCACTGACTCAACCTGCAAGTTCATCTTTAGGGAATCCTGCTAGAGAACTTCCAAGTCACTTTGCACATCAGAGTTTTAAATTTTCTCTCTCTTTATAAAATAGTCTACGATTTCATTTCATCTACCAAAGTGCATGATCATACGCTTACCAAACCTGCCATTTCTATGCCCATTCTCCTAATCAGTTTAGCTCCTTCTGTAGCCTCTCTGCTTCATCAGCATTATCTGCCCTTCCCCCTGACTTCGTATCATCGACAAAGCTGGCCACAAAGCCACTAATTCCATCATCCAAATCACTGACATATAATGAAAAAAGAAGTGGCCCCAACATAGACCCCTGTGGAACACCACTAGTCACCAGCAGCCAGCCAGAAAAGGCTCCCTTTATAACAGAAAACAGAAACAGACCAAAGATGGCATGCAACAGAGATTACAGAAAGAACAGACAGGAGATGAGGCTTAATCAAAGCCAGTGGCATGAGTTACAGGGCAATGGAGTCGTGGTGCAGTTATAACAGAAAGCAACAAATACTGGACTGAGAGTGTTGTATTTGAATGCATGCAGCATAAGAAATAAAATGGTCGATCTTGAAATTCAGCTACAGATTGGCAAGTATGATGTTGTGGCCATCACTGAAACTTGGCTAAAGGATGGCTGCCATTGGGAGCTGAACATTGAAGGATATACAGTGTATCAGAAAGATAGGTTATTAGGCAGAGGCTACTGTGTGGCTCTGTGCATAAGAAATAAGATTCAATCATTGGAAAGAGATAACATAGAATTGGAAGGTGTAGAGTCTATGGGTTGAGTTAAGAAATGGCAAGGGTAAAAGGACCCTAATGGCAGATGTATACAGGCCTCCAAACAACAGCCAGGATGTGGATTACAAATTACAGCAGGAGATAGCAAAGGCATGTCAGAGAGGCAATGTCATGATAATCATTGGGGCTTTTAGCATGAAAGTAGATTGGGAAAACCAGGCCAGAAGTGGACTTCAAGAGAGAGAATTTGGAGAATGTCTAATGGATGGCTTTTTAGAACAACTTGTTGTTGAGCCCACTAGGGGATTGGCTGTGGTGGATTGGGTATTGTGCAATGATCCGGAGGTGATAAGAGAGCTTAAGGTTAAGGAACCCTTAGGGAACAGTGATCAAGTTCACATTGAAATTTGTGAGGGAAAAAATAAAATCCAATGTGTCAGTATTTCAGTGGGATAAAGGAAATTACAATGGCATGAGAGGGGAAGTGGCCAAAGTTGCCTGGAAAGGGTCGTTTGCAGGAGAGACAGCAGAGCAGCAATGGCTGGAGTTTCTGTGAAAAATGAGGGAAGTGCAAGACAGATATATTCCAAATAAGAAGAAATTTTCAAAGGCAAGAAGGACACTACCATGGCTGACAAGTGAAGACAGGGCCAAAGTAAAAGCAAAAGAGAGGGCATACAAGGAAGCCAGATCTAGTGGGAAGATAGAGAATTGGGGAGCTTTTAAAAACTTGAAGAAAGAAACTAAGAAGGTCATTCAGAAGGAAAAGATGAATTATGAGAGGAAGCCAGTGACTAATATCAAAGAAGATACTAAAAGCTTTTTTAAGTATATAAAAGGTAAAAGAGAGTCGAGAGTAGATATAGGACCAATACAAAATGACGCTTGAGATATTGTAATGAGAGATGAAGAGATGGCAGAGGAACTGAATGTGTATTTTGCATCAGTCTTCACAGTGGAAGATGTCTGGAGTATACTGGACATACAAGAGTGTCAGGGAAGTGAAGTTTGTGCAGTGAACATTACGACTGAGAAGGTGCTCAGGAAGCTTAATGGTCTGAGGGTGGATAAATCTCCGGGACCTGATGGAATGCACATTTGGGTTCTGAAGGAAGTGCCTGGAGAGACTGCGGAGTCATTAATGATGATCTTTCAAGAATCAATAGATTCTGGCATTGTACTGGAAAACTAGAAAATTGCAAATATCACTCTGCTATTTAAGAAGGGTGGGAGGCAGCAGAAAGAAAACTATAGACCTGTTAGCCTGACATCAGTGGTTGGGAAGTTGTTGGAATCGATTGTTAGGGATGAGATTATGGAGTTCAGTTGGCCCTCCTTATCCGCAGGTGATTGGTTCCGAGACCCCCTGCGGATACCAAAAATCGCAGATGCTCAAGTCCCTTATTTAACCTGAATCAGTGCAGTGGTCTTTAGGATCCAGCAGAACCCCGGACTTTATTTAACATGTTCAGAGCGGTGGGCATTAGGACCCGGCGTCGTAGCTCTGAATCTGCGGTGTTTCTGTTCATGAAAATAATCACGAACATGATTGAAAATAAGGTGGAAGTAATAAAGTGATCAGAAAGAGGTGAAATGCCATCAGTCATTGGAAAAGCATTAGGCTACAGTCGGTCAATGATTGGAACAATTTTAATGGAGCATTTGAAAGGTCCTGCCCCCACGAAAGCTACGATTATTACTAAGCAACGCAGGGGTTTAATTATTGAAATACGTAAATTTCTTAAGTGTTTTATATGCATAGAAGGGCAAAATATGTACTATATACTAAGGAAAACGTTTGGCTAACTGACACTAAATAATACCGGATATACCTGTTCCGACTTCAAATCTGACTTAAAAACGGACTCAGGAATGGAACTCATTCATAACCCGGGGACTGCCTGTACTTTTAAGTCATTTTTAGATTACTTATAATACCTAATACAATGTAAATGCTATGTAAATAGTTGTTATACTGTATAGTTTAGGGAATAATGACAAGAAAACATAGTCTGTACATGCTCAAACAACGAGTGCTGGAGACAGAACTTCCGGGTTTTCCTGATCCGCAGTTGGTTGAATCCGCGCATGTGGAATCCACGGATAAGGAGGGCCGACTGTACCTGGAGGCACATGACAAGATAGGCCAAAGCCAGCATGGTTTGCTGAAAGGACAATCCTGCCTGACAAACCTACTGCAATCTTTGAGGAAATTACAAGGAGGGTAGACAAAGGAGATGCAGTAGATGTGGTGCGCTTGGATGTTCAGAAGGCTTTTGACAAGGTGCCACACATGAGGCTGCTTAGCAAGATAACCATATAACAATTACAGCACAGAAAATGGCCATCTCAGCCTTTCTAGTCCATGCTGAATGCTTACTTTCACCTAGTCCCACTGACCCACACTCAGCCCATAACCCTTCATTCCTTTCCTGTCCATATACCTATCCAATTTTACTTTAAATGACAATACCGAACGTGCCTCTTCCACTTCTACTGGAAGCTCGTTCCACAGAGCTACCACTATCTCGAGTAAAGAAATTCCCCCTCATGTTACCCTTAAACTTTTGCCCCCTAACTCTCAACTCTTGTTTGAATCTCCCCTACTCTCAATGGAAAAAATCTACCCATGTCAACTCTGTCTATCCCCCTCATAATTTTAAATACCTCTATCAAGTCCCCCCTCAACCTTCTACACTCCAAAGAATAAAGACCTAACTTGTTCAACCTTTCCCTGTAACTTAGGCGCTGCAACCCAGGTAACATTCTAGTAAATCTTCTCTGTACTCTCTCTATTTTGTTGACATCTTTCCTATAATTCGGTGACCAGAACTGTGTACAATACTCCATATTCGGCCTTACCAATGCCTTGTACAATTTTAACATTACATCCCAATTCCTATACTCAATGCTCTGATTTATAAAGGCCAACATACCAAAAGCTTTCTTCACCACCCTATCCACATGAGATTCCACCTTCAGGGAACTAGGCACCATTATTCCCAGATCACTCTGTTCTACTGCATTCCTCAATGCCCTACCATTTACCATGTATGTCCTATTTGGATTATTCCTACCAAAATGTAGCACCTCACACTTATCAGCATTAAACTCCATCTGCCATCGTTCAGCCCACTCTTCACACTGGCCTAAATCTCTCTGCAAGCTTTGAAAACCTACTTCATTATCCACAACGCCAGCTACCTTAGTATCATCTGCATACTTACTAATCCAATTTACCACCCCATCATCCAGATCATTAATCTATATGACAAACAACATTGGACCCAGTACAGATCCCTGAGGCACACCACTAGTCACTGGCCTCCAACCTGACAAACAATTATCCACCACTACTCTCTGGCATCTGCCATCCAGCCACTGTTGAATCCATTTTACTGCTTCAATATTAATACCTAACGATTGAACCTTCCTAACTAACCTTTCGTGCGGAACCTTGTCAAAGGCCTTACTGAAGTCCATATAGACAACATCCACTGCTTTACCCTTGTCAACTTTCCTCATAACCTCTTCAAAAAATTCAATAAGATTTGTCAAACATGACCTTCCACGCACAAATCCATGTTGACTGTTCCTAATCAGACCCTGAATATCCAGATGATTATATATACCATCTCTAAGAATACTTTCCATTAATTTACCCACCACTGATGTCAAACTGACAGGCCTATAATTGCTAGATTTACTCTTAGGACCCTTTTTAAACAATGGAACCACATGAGCAATACGCCAATCCCCGGCACCATCCCCGTTTCTAATGACATTTGAAATATTTCTGTCCGAGCCCCGCTGTTTCTACACTAACTTCCCTCAAGGTCCTAGGGAATATCCTGTCAGGACCCGGAGAATTATCCACTTTTATATTCCTTAAAAGCGCCAGTACTTACTCCTCTTTAATCGTCATAGTTTCCATAACTTACCTACTTGTTTCCCTTACCTTACACAATTCAATATCCTTCTCCTTAGTGAATACTGAAGAAAAGAAATTGTTCAAAATCTCCCCCATCTCTTTCGGCTCCACACATAGCTGTCCACTCTGATCCTCTAAGGGACCAATTTTATCCCTCACTATCCTTTTGCTATTAATATAATTGTAGAAACCCTTCGGATTTATTTTCACCGTACTTGCCAAAGCAACCTCATATCTTCTCTTAGCTTTTCTAATTTCTTTCTTAAGATTCTTCTTACGTTCTTTATATTCCTCGAGCACCTCATTTACTCCATGCTGCCTATATTTATTGTAGTTATCTCTCTTTTTCCTAACCAAGTTTCCAATATCCCTTGAAAACCATAGCTCTCTCAAACTTTTAACCTTTCCTTTCAACCTAACAGGAGCATAAAGATTCTGTACCCTCAAAATTTCACCTTTAAATGACCTCCATTTCTCTATTACATCCTTCCCATAAAACAAATTGTCCCAATCCACTCCTTCTAAATCCTTTTGCATCTCCTCAATGTTAGCCTTTCTCCGATCAAAAATTTCAACCCTGGGTCCAGTCCTATCCTTCTCCATAATAATATTGAAACTAATGGTATTGTGATCACTAGACCCGAAGTGCTCCCCAACACATACGTCAGTCACCTGACCTATTTCATTCCCTAACAGAAGATCCAACACTGCCCCTTCTCTAGTTGGTACCTCTATGTATTGCTGCAAAAAACTATCCTGCACACATTTTACAAACTCCAAACTATTCATCCCTTTTACAGTATGTGTCTATGTGTGGAAATTTAAAATCTCCCACAATCACAACCCTGTGCTTACTACAAATATCTGCTATCTCCTTGCAAATTTGCTCCTGTAATTCTCACTCCCCATTAGGTGGTCTATAATACACCCCTATAAGTGTTACTACATCTTTCCCATTCCTCAATTCCACCCAAATAGTCTCCCTAGACGAGCCCTCTAATCTATCCTGCCAGTGCACCACTGTAATATTTTCTCTGACAAGCAATGCAACATCTCCCCCTCTTGTCCCTCCGATTCTATCACACCTGAAGCAACGAAATCCAGGAATATTTAGTTGCCAATCACACCTCTCCTGCAACCATGTTTCACTAATAGCTACAACATCATATTTCCAGGTATCAATCTGTGCTCTAAGCTCATCCACCTTTCTTACAATGCTCCTAGCATTAAAATAAATACATTTAAGAAATTCTCCACCTCTTCCTCTCTGTTTATCTCTAACAGTACAAAGAACTTTACTGTCTTCTTTTTCTTCCTTCTCCCATACATCTGTTCCTACACTCTGGTTCCCCTCTCCCCTCGTATCTAGTTTAAATCCACTGCAGTCTCACTAGCAAACCTACCTGCAATAATATTTGTCCCCCTCCAGTTCAGATGTAAACCGTCCCGTCGGAACAGGTTCCACCTTCCCAGGAAAACTGCCCAATTATCTATAAATCTGAAGCCCTCCCTCCTGCACCATGTCTTCAGCCACGTGTTGATCTGCACTATCTTACTCTTTCTAAACCCACCTGCACGTGGCACTGGTAGCAATCCTGAGATTGCTATCCTGGAAGTCCTGTCCTTTAACTTGGCACCTAGCTCCCTAACCTCACCTTTCAGGACCTCCTCACTCATCCTACCCACGTCATTGGTCCCTACATGGACCGCGACATCCGGCTGCTCACCCTCCCTCTTGAGAATACTGAGAACTTGATCCGAGATATCGCGGACTCTGGCACCAGGGAGGCAACAGACCATCTGGGATTCTCGATCTCTTCCACAGAACCTCCTATCTGTCCCCCTAACTATTGAATCTCCTATCACTACTGCTCTCCTCTTTTCTCTCCTTCCCTTCTGAGCTGAGGGTCCAGTCTCGGTGCCAGAGATGCAACCACTGCAACTTGTCCCTGGTAGGTTGTTCCCACCAACAGTATCCAAAACGGTATACTTATTGTTGATGGGAACGGCCACAGGGGTGCTCTGCTCTTCCTGTCTATTCCCCTTCTCTCTCCTGACAGTCACCCAACTACCTGTCTCCTGACTCTTAGGGGTGACTATCTCCCTGAAACTCCTGTCTATTTCTGCCTCTGCCTCCTGAATGATCCGAAGTTCATCCAGCTCTAGTTCCAGTTCCCTAACACAGTTCGTCAGGAGCTGCAGCTGGATGCACCTTTTGCAGGTGTAGTCATCAGGGACAGTTGTGCTCGCCCTGACTTCCCACATACTGCAAACGGAGCACTCAACTGCCCTAACTGCTGCCTCCATTACCTACTCCTGAGCTAATTAGATTAATTAAAGGAGCTTACCTGGTCTTATCTCACCTGGAGTGAAGCTCGTCCTCAACCTCTGCTTGCTTTTTAAATTCCCCCGCTGATCTCAGAGGCCGACTTTCACGCGCTTGTGCTGTTGTGCCCCGTTCAACCTCGCCTCTGCCTGTTCTCGCCGAAGCCTGATTGAGCCAAAGCCGACCCACTCTGCCTCAGTCCACTCCAACGATGGCCGCTGTATATGGCGGTCTTTCTTTTAAACCTTTGGCAGTCTACATCATGTGCCTGTGCAGTCTATCCTCTTTGCCCCGATCAGTTAAAACAAACAGCTTCTCTCCGAGCTTCTTTTACCTCTTCCCTCTCCGCCTCTTGCTGCAATTTAAATAATAATAAGAGCCCATGGAATTACAGGGAAGTTACTAGAGTGGGTGGAGCATTGGCTGGTCGGCAGAAAACAGAGAGTGGGAATAAAGGGATCCTATTCTGGCTGGCTGACGGTTACCAGTGGAGTTCCACAGGGGTCGATGATGGGACCGCTGCTTTTTATGATGTTTGTCAATGATTTGGACTATGGTATTAATGGATTTGTGGCTACATTTGCCGATGATACAAAGATAAGTGGAGGAGCGGGTAGTGTTGAGGAAACAGAGAGCAGTGGTAAATGAAATACAATGTTGGAAAGTGTATGGTCATGCACTTTGGTGGAAGAAATAACCAGGCAGACAATTTAGATGGGGAGAGATTTCAAAAAGCAGAGATACTGTACAAAAGAACTTGGGAGTCCTTGTGCAAGATACCCTGGGTGCAGTTTTGGGCTCTGCATTTTAGATAGATAGATAGATAGATAGATAGATACTTTATTCATCCCCATGGGGAAATTCAACTTTTTTTCCAATGTCCCATACACTTGTTGTAGCAAAAATAATTACATACAATACTTAACTTACAATACTTAGAAAGGATATACTGACATTGGAGAGGGTTCAGAGAAGATTCACGAGAATGATTCCAGGAATGAAAGGATTACCATATGAGGGATGTCTGGCAGCTCCTGGGCTGTATTTCCTGGAGTTCAGGAGAATGAGGACCAATCTCATAGAAACATTCCGAATGTTAAAAGGCATGAAGAGATCAGATATGGCAAAGTATGGTAGGGGATTCTAGGAGAAGAGGGCACAACTTCAGGATTGAAGGACGTCCATTTAGAACTGAGATGTGGAAAAATTAGTCAGAGGGTGGTAAATCTGTGGAATTTGTTGCCACGAGAGGCTGTGGAGGCCAAGTCACTGGGTGCATTTAAGGCAGAGATAGATAGGTTCTTGATTAGCCAGGGCATCAAAGGGTATGGGGTGAAAGCAGGGGAGTGGGGATGACTGGAAGAATTGGCTCAGTCCATGATTGAATGGCGGAGCAGTCCTGGGCTGAATGGCCTACTTCTGCTCCTATATCTTATGGTATTATGACCTTTATACCCACTCTTTGCCTCCGTCAATCTATCTATACTAGAATCTTTCCTGTAATATCATGGGCTCTTAATCTGTAAAGCAGCCTCAGGTGTGGCACCTTGTCACAGGCATTCTGAAAATCCAAGCACACAACATCCACCGACTCTCCTTTGTCTATCCTGCTTGTTATTTCTTCAAAGAATTCCAACAGATTTGTCAGGCAAGATTTTCCACTAGGGAAACCATGCTGACTACGGCTGATTTTATCAAGTGCCTCCAAGTACCCCGAAACCACATCCTTAACAATCGACTCCAACATCTTCCCAGCCACCCAGTCCACCATTTCTAGACTATTGTTACCATCCCTGATGTGAAGTTATAAATGAAATACAGTTCCATAGAGGTAAAACGAAATGGGTGCCATATGCCATTGGTACTTGGGAATTCTGTTTTAAGGAGAACTTTGCAATCTACAAACCGGAGATGACAAGGCCACTAGTTTGTGAGTTTTCCTTGCATGATTGATTTGGCCCATCAGACCAGACATAATGCTAATGAGGATCTGCCAGTGAACAATAAAAGCCATTTTATAAATAATTCAAGACTATGAAACATAATGTACAGTGTGATAAAATATTGGATTTAATTATTTGTGGAATAATGAGACACTTCTGCAATTAAAACTCCAGAAGCCAGGTCATAATCTGGATAATTATAATCTGCATAATCTGGATAATTATTTCTAAATGCAAACATTGAGCAAAACTTAAAATGCAATTTAAAAAACGATCTACAAAATTACAGGACCAAGGTACCAAAATACCCTTTATTGAACAAAACAATTCAGAAACCTGGCAGATCGTGTTATGCTTTAGATAATGATGTCATGGTTAATTTTGTTGTATTCTTCACTACTGAGTGAGCAATAATAAGCTGGAATTATTATTAGCCACCATGACAACTGATCATATATTTTATTAAATCAAATTTAAGCTCACAAGCCTCAAAGTATCAATGCCCAAAAATGGGGAGGGGGTTGGGGGTCGTTAAATCTTCCAAAGCTGTTTATATAACATAATGATACTCTGATTTCTGAGGCTTCTCTAGACGAACAGTACACTGTAAATAGCCATTACCAGTGGAGATTATCCTGAGAGTTAACAACCAAATGGCCCTGCAAACTCCTGCTCATAATCATCGGCATAGATATCAGTTATAGACGCTAACAATAACCCCATGATCCACTTATCTCAACATTTGTGGTAGATCTGCATTGCCTACGCATTGAAAATAAAGGGAAAACAATTTGTGTATGTTGGATATCGGAAAGAAAAACAAATAAATACTAGAAATAAGTCAGGCACAACTTTTGATCAGAAACATTAATTCTGCTTTTTTCTTCCACACACCAAGTCTAGCCTGCTGGTCATTCCCAGAATTTTCTATTTTCCTTTTGTCTTAAGAAATTACGGCTCCAAATACACTGGCCAAATTGAAGGGCATCTGTCAAGCACAAAGGCCTAACTCCGTCACTTACATAAATTATCCCCTCTTGAGTTCATACAAGTTGCTATCTACTCTTCATACAAGAAAACAGAAGTGAGATGGGAGGAGGGCACTCAATCATGCCATTCAATATCACTGCTTTTCATAGAGACATTGAAAACCTACAGCACAATACAGGCCCTTCGGCCCACAAAGTTGTGCCAAACATGCCCCTACCTTAGAAATTACTAGGCTTACCCACAGTCCTCTATTTTTCCTTAGGCCCCAACTCCTCTTCTGTGTCTTGTTCAAAAGTTTCAAAGGTACATTTAATGTCAGAGAAATGTATACAATATTGATCCTGAAATGCTTTTTCTTTGCAATAATCCACAAAAGCAGAGGAGTGCCTCCAAGGAGTGGATAACAGCCAAATGTTAGAACCCCAAAGCCCCCCCCCAGCTCCCCTCTCTGCCGTGCATAAGCAGCAGTGAACAACGATCCCCCTCCCCCCACCAGCAAAAAAAAGCATCAGCACCCACCACCGAGCACTCAAGTGTGAGTTAAGTAACAGCAAAGACACAGACTTGCAGTTACCCCAAAGACTACTCGTTCACCCGGTATTCGACATACCACAGGCTCTTAATGAATTCATTAATTCCCCTTTCAAAATTTTATCTACCTCCACTTTAAATGCCTCTAATTATCTCACCTTCACCACCCTCCAGTGTAGAATGTTCCAGAGATTTGCATATCTTATATGGAATTTTTAATGTCAATGAATGCTCTTATTCAAATTATATTATAAATAATGGAAATAATTCATCCCAACAATGAGTATTGTGATTGGTTCTATCAAATGGAACTCCACATCAAATCCAGTTTTAACACAATCTCATGAATCTTACTGTGCCAATTCTACTAATTATCCATGTCCTTAGGGAAAGCTATGTGTGTGACATCAACAGAACTAACATCATCCACTGTCTTGGTCATTTCTTCAAAGAATTCTTCAGGATGCCCATTGTGTCAATTTCTCTGACTTTAAGAGTAGCTATTGAAGATTACTGAGCCAGGATCTTGGTTGTCTGAAGTCGTTATGCTTTGACGTTCCTAACCCAGAAAGGGAAGAAAACCAGCACAACATTTAAGTAGCGACTGCTGACACGTCCAGCTTTCCACAGCATATGGCATATTGACTGACTTGATTCAGAAGCAGTCTTCTTGCGGTTATGAAATAGAGACATAAATTCCAGGAAAATGGAAAGTTGTTGTTTAATACAGCTGGCTGTTTTCTATAAAATCTGAGCATGCTGCCAACTGCTATGAAAAATCATAAATCAGAGGCAACCCTATCCTGTCCAAGCAGCCTATATTGCGGCCTGTGAGTTGGGCTTCTTCCAGATGCTATATATAAATTTAATTAATTTATGACATAAGGAATGATTTTACACTTTTGGAATCAGTAGCCATTGATCCTCAAAATTGAGAGTAAATAATAAAATTTATAACTGGTGACAAATGACTACCAAGCAATTATAAACAGACGCTAATGCGAAGTCTGTGCCAAATTATGTTTTCTGTAAAAGTATGCAACGTTAACCAGAAAGAAGTGACTCCTGAATAGGGCTGGTGTACTCTGAACATGATGTTGCCATTATCAGATTGGCGAGGACACAGGTTTAAGGTGCTGGGGAGTAGGTACAGAGGAGATGTCAGGGGTAAGTTTTTTACTCAGAGAGTGGTGAGTGCGTGGAATGGGCTGCCAGCAACAGTGGGGGAGACGGATACGATAAAGTCTTTTAAGAGACTTTTGGATAGGTACATGGAGCTTAGAAAAATAGAGGGCTAAGGGTAAGCCTAGTAATTTCTAAGGTACCATAGAACCATAGAACACTACAGCACAGTACAGGCTCTTCAGCCCTCCATGTTGTGCCAACCCATATAATCCTTAAAAAAAAGTACTAAACCCACACTACCCCATAACCCTCCATTTTTCTTTCATCCATGTGCCTGTCCAAGAGGCTCTTAAATACCCCTAATGTTTTAGTCTCCATCACCATCCCTGGCAAGTCATTCCAGGCACTCACAACCCTCTGTGTAAAAAACTTACCCCTGATGACTCCCCTAAACTTCCCTCCCTTAATTTTGTACATATGCCTTCTGGTGTTTGCTATTGGTGTCCTGGGAAACAGGTACTGACTATCCACCCTATCTATGCCTCTCATAATCTTGTAGACATCTATCAAGTCCCCTCTCATTCTTCTACGCTCCAAAGAGAAAAGTCCCAGCTCTGCTAACCTTGCTTCATATGACTTGTTCTCCAAACCAGGCAACATCCTGGTAAATCTCCTCTGCATCCTCTCCATAGCTTCCACATCCTTCCTATAATGAGGTGACCAGAATTCAACACAATACTCTAAGTGCGGTCTCACCAGAGATTTGTAGAGTTGCAACATGACCTCTCTACTCTTGAACTCAATCCCCCTGTTAATGATGCCTAGCATCCCATAGGCTTTCTTAACTACCCTATCAACCTGTGCAGCGACCTTGAGGGATGAATGGATTTGAACCCCAAGGTCCCTTTGTTCATCCACACTCTTAAGTAACTGACCATTAATCCTGTACTCAGTCTTCTGGTTTGTTCTTCCAAAATGCATCACCTCACACTTGTCCAGATTGAACTCCATCTGCCATTTTTCTGCCCAACTCTGCAGCCTGTCTATATCCTCTTGCAACCTTCAACAACCTACAGCTCCATCCACAACTCCTCCAATCTTCGTGTCATCCGCAAACTTACTCACCCATCCTTCCGCCTCTACATCCAGGTCATGTTCGGCACAAGTTTGTGGGCCGAAGGGCCTGTACTGTGCTGTAGGTTTTCTATGTTTCTGTTTCTAAATCCTCAAAACTATCCTGTGCAAATGTATCTGGTAAAGCAACTAGTCCTTGTATTGATATCACCCATGCTTCCTGTGCTAACACTCCGAACAGGAGCAATATCTCTAATACAGTAGTTCTGTTAAACTTTCCTGGAAACCTTTGGGAACTCAATTTACAGTCTATTTGAAGTAGCTGGGATTCACCAGTAGCAGTGCCTAGAAGTGAACATGTCCCTGAGGGAATCTCCTCCTTACTGACATCAACTTAGCTGTTTCCCTCTCAAATGCTTTCTGTTCAGGTCTGTGTAAAAGTGCCTTTCAGAAAATGAACCACCTTCTAAAAGTTTCCATATGACAAAACTATAGGTTAACACATCATAGTGTAACACATCATACTTAACACTTCACAGTGTAAATACTGAACAAGTCAGCCAATGGCCCTTTGAAGTTTCTTTTGCTTTAAGTTTAATATGTTATACTTAAAACATACCAGTTATCTTTTAAATAATAAAGGAAATCCAGACTGAAGCTCAGCGCGCAATAGCGCAGACTGTAATTTAGTCAATGGCGTATAATGCCGAGAAAATTACTCTATTATGCACTCAAATTACTTGAGTAAATGTGATACTGGATTTGTAAAACTTGTAAATTACTCAGTTATTACTCTGAAAGGCTAATGAAAGCAGATATATTAGCAAAATGATAAGGTCAATATCCTATAGGAAAAAGCAGTGCAATGGGCGAATAGATCAGTCTTATTTCACTATATTAAATGCTCCTTATATATGTTCACATTTTCAATTAATCCTAAACCCACTGAGAGGAGAAGAATCCAGATCAGAACCTGGAAACCAACTCTCAATTCATACTTGTTTCAAGATCTTAGAACAAACCCGATTTTTCATTTTTGATTTCAGCATCAGTCCCCTTTTATTTATGTATTTTCTATATGCTCTAATGTTTATAAATAAAAATAATTTAGGTTATTTTTAGCTTTGTGCTGCTGGGAACCTATTTCCCAGACCTAACAAAGCAAAGCAGTGACTACGATGCAAAATATGTAACATCATAAATAAAGATAATTCTGCTGAATTAATATAATATTTACACACCTTTCTAGAAAAGGCATCATCATAAATTCTTTAGGATTCTTGTTCCATAGAAGTTAGTTCTCCTTTATGGAAAAAATGTAACTTTCTCAGTTTTCAATTCTCCATCAGTGAGATAAGCATGCCTCATTGTAGTACAGAGCCTGGTATGTCACGCTTGAAAAAGTGGTACAACTGATTACCTGCTTATCCCTAAATTCATAAACTCAGCTCACCCACGGAATTGTTCCTCCAAGATGATTTGGAAATTAAAAGAAGAAATTAAAATTTTATTTTGCTTTAATTACAAACCTGAGCATGGATAATAAGTGACCAAGCTGCCTTTGCCTCGAAAGCTGGGGCAAAATTCACCAGAAGTGTAATAGTACCATATATAAAGGGCAGTGGAGTTTGCTGAACTTGGCAATGAGCTAATTGCCAAGCTTAGTGATCACCGCAACATCAAACACCTTAACCCGAGCTACCACCTTCATAAAGAGCAGCGTAATAATCTATAAAGATGATCGTGATTGGGCACAAATTGATGAAAAACCCTGATACAGGGGCTTTTGTATATCATTGTTGGAAAATATTTACCTATTAAGAGTAAAAATACCTGCAAAAATCCTCATCTGGGAATGTTCACTTCAGAGTTCTCTGCTCACTTATTTACAAGAAGCAAATGTTTATGAGCTGGTGAATGAAGTTGTGGTAGGTTTCCTGCTCTGCAGGTTGTTGCACTTTTCTAATGGATCATTTGCTTGAGAATTAGAATCAGGCTTTAATGTCACCGGCATATGTTGTGACATTTGTCGTTTTTGTGGCAGAAGTACATTGCAATACATAGTAATAAAACTGTGAATTACAGTAAATATCAATCTATCTGTCTATATACTGTATGTGTGTGTGTATATATATATATATATATATATATATATATAGAGAGAGAGAGAGAGAAAGAGAGAGAGTTAGTTAAATTAAATAAGTAGTGCAGAAAAAAAGCAGAGATGTAGTGTTCATGGGTTCAATGTCCACTCAGAAATCAGATGGCAGCAAAGAAGAGGGCATGTCCTGGGTGCTGGGGGCCCTTTTGATGGATGCTGCCTCTTTCAGGCCATCGCTCCTTGAAGGTGTCCTGGATATGAAGGAGGCTGGTGCCTATGATGGAGCCGACTGAGTTCACAACTTCCTGCAGCTCATTTCGATCCTGTGCAGTGCCCCCCCCCCCCCCCCCACAACACCAGACAGTGGTGCAGCCAGTTAGACTGCTCTCCAGGGTACATCTGTAGAAATTTGTGAGTGTCATTGGTGACACCAAATCTCCTCAAACTCCTAAGGAAATCAGATTTCTCCAGTGGCCCAGTGCATCTGACCATGGAGTGTCAGAGGTTTGAAGGTCTTTAAGCTTTATTAAACTCAATTGACAGTTAAATATGTTTACTAGGGTAAGTTTCTGACATTATTCATTACTTTTACCATGTGGGGGCATGCAAAAAATCCACATATAAAAGAGATAGGTAATGGCAGATAGAACCGTACTACCCAAACTTGGTGACTGCTTTGATGGTACCTGTTCTGTGCCTCCAAGCCCACACTTTGGTCCATTTATTTTCCATTTGACGTAGTGTGCAGTCCTTCTGAATGATTGACACAGGAATTGTTTGGGCACTCCGTTAGGAGTACAAAGCTCAGCAGAACTATGAAATGTACACCACAGAGCTCACCGTGCTGACAATCCCTTCCATGCTTTGGAGATTTATATCCGATCCAGATGTCTGTGAGATTCCTCCGTGCTCATATAACGCACTAACATTAGCCAACCATTACTCCACCTGAGCCACCTTCACCCAACACCGAGTCCTGACGGCCTGCTGAAGAACTTCTGACAGTGGTCCAGTAACTCTGACCATGTGGGTCACAAGTCCTTTGGGGGCCAAAGCTCTTTGCAGTAATGCAGTTTATGATTGGTCCCTTTTCGTTCCGGCATGTCTATTGGAGACTTTCAATGTCAGGAACATTTTGGGCATTTTCAAACTACCCATTTTAATCCATCATTCTTTGCTCACTGTCAACGTATGTCACCATGTGACTTCTGTAATCATCTGCTTCATTATATAATGACCAAATAGTCTGCACTTTGACAAGAGCATTCTGTCTGTTCCTCTGAACAAAACTTTAACCCAAAGGGCCTGGTGTGCAATGTCTGTGAGGGAGGGAGGGAAGTTTTAGTTCATTTACATGTTCTTGCTTTGCCTTATTTCAATGTGTTTAATTGTTTCTGTGCTATCAAGTGGAATTAACTTCCAAACTTTATGCTAACTTCAAACATTTTGCTTGACACTTCATTTTAAGTGCTTGTGAATGTGCAGAAATCTTCAAGTTGCTTGACATTCTGTTAGCTTGCAAGCTTGGCTGAACCCGGAGTCAAAGCTTCTCAATGTCGTCAGAAGACCTGAATATACAGTGCCTCACCAATCTGCTCATCTCCCATGCTGCTCAATGTACAAACACGTTTTGTGGGCAAGCAAGTGGCAAGACTAGGTGGTCCATCACATCCAGCAAATCCCGTGTCACTGTCTAAAACTTACTATCAAAACCCTTGACTTATTGACCTTATTATCGATGAATGTTTACTGAATAGAATAATTATGTTTTACAAACTTATGTAATGATTCTCATAATCCAACAGGTGGCATTCACATATAAGACAACTGTATTCTTCATATAGTCAGGAAGTTATGCAAGTTCAAGTACTTTTTGCCATTATTGTCATAGCGGTGACTGGTCTCTCAGAGATGAAGCTACTTACTCCTAGTAAAATCAAATGCAAGTGAGTTAAGCCAAAGTTCTGTATTAAGACAGTCGAGTTTCTCTCCAGGAAGTGCACTGTTGAGAGGTGAAAGATTTGATTGTGTTGATGCAGGTAAGCGAGATTATCGCTAGTAATCTGTCCTGGTCCAACCACACAGACGTGTGGCCAAGGAAGCTCATCACAGCCTTCACTTCCTCAGGCGGCTAAAATAATCTGGTTTGTCCCCATCAGCTTTTGCCAGTTTATGTCAATACACCACAGAAAGCTGCCCACCCGGACGCGTTATCAATTTGACACGACAACTGCTCTGCACGCCACCACAGGAAACTGCAGAATTGTAGGACCAGCTCAGCACATCATGGAACCCAGCAACCCCTCCACGGACTCTGTCTAGAGTGAAATGGAGACCCACCCACCCCAGGCATTCTTTCCTCTCTCCTCCTCACTCGGGCAGAAGATACAGAAGTCAGAAAGCATGTTCCACCAGTTCAAGGACAGCCTCTACCCCACTGACCACTGAATGTTCTCGATGAGAAGTACTCCTGACCACAGAATCTACCTCGTTATCATCTTGCACTACCTGCACTGCACTTTCTCTGTAGCTGTTACCCGTTACTCTGCATTCCGTTCTTGCTTTGGCTCAACACACTGTGTAATGGTTTGGTCTGTATGAATGAGAGTTTCACAGAACATGTGGCAGTAGTAAACCAGTTCCAGTGGATATTACCGTGCCCATCTGATGATTTAGTTTTGACAGATGCAGACATGAAACAGGGTTTTGTCTTCCTTTGGTCTTCCGCTGCTATTAATCCAATAATTCTTGCATCAAATCATGTGCATTCACAAGTTCAACTGACTTAATCTTTATATTCTCAGTATCTTAATATTTCAAAACAAAACTGTTGTGGTTGTAGCATCCAGCAACTTCCTTAGTAATTAAAGAGCGTTTACCATGTCAAATGTCACACCGACAGAATGCAAACTCAACAACAAAACAGTAATAATTGAACAGTGGCATCCAAACAGGCAACAAGCCAGCATTCCAGCGTAAATACTGAATCTACCACTCCAACAGTTGTCTTCTCCTGCACATTGTGATAAGTTATTTGTATTTGTCAGCAAAGGTTATTAGCTATATCTCAGGGCTAGTTCAGGCTTGCTGAGTGTTTGCCATTCTCCTGCTACGGGACTGGAACTGAGACTCCACACAGGCTTTTAGAAACATAGAAACATAGAAAACCAACAGCACAATACAGGCCCTTCGGCCCACAAAGCTGTGCCAAACATGTCCTTAACTTAGAAATTACCTAGGGTTACCCATAGCCCTCTGTTTTTCTGAGCTCTATGTATGTACCTATCCAGGAGTCTCTTAAAAGATCCTATCATATCCACCTCCACCACCAGCAGCCCATTCCACACACTCACCACTCTCTGAGCAAAAAACTTACCCTGACATCTCCTCTGTACCTACTCCCCAGCACCTCAAACCTGCGCCCTCTCGGGTTAACTATTTCAGCCCTGAAAAAGCCTCTGACTATCCACACGATCAATGCCTCTCATCATCTTATACACCTCAATCAGGTCACCGCTCATCCTCCGTCGCTCCAAGGAGAAAAAGGCCAAGTTCAGGCAACCTATTCTCATAAGGCATGCTCCCCAATCCAGGCAACATCCTTGTAAATTTCCTCTGCACCTGTTCTATAGTTTCCACATCCTTCCTGTAGTGAGGTGACCAGAACTGAGCACAGTACTCCAAATGGGGTCTGACCAGGGTCCTATATAGCTGCAACATTACCTCTCAGCTCCTAAACTCAATCCCACGATTGATTAAGGTCAATACACCATATGCTTTCTTAATCACAGAGTCAACCTGTGCAGCTGCTTTAAGCATCCTATGGACTCAGACCCCAAGATCCCTCTGATCCTCCACACTGCCGAGAGTTTTACCATTAATACTATATTCTGTCATATTTGACCTACCAAAATGAACCACCTCACACTTGTCTGGGTTGAACTCCATCTGCCACTTCTTAGTCCAGTTTTGCATCCTATCAATGTCCCACTGTAACCGCTGACAGCCCTCTCCACTATCCATAACACCTCCAACCTTTGTGTCATCAGCAAATTTACTAACCCATCCCTCCACTCCTCATCCAGGTCATTTATAAAAATCACAAAGAGTAGGGGGTCCCAGAACAAATTCCTGAGGCACATCACTGGTGACCAACCTCCTTGCAGAATATGACCCATCTACAACTACTCTTTGCCTTCTGTGGGCAAGCCAGTTCTGGACCCACAAAGCAATGTCCCCTTGGATCCCATGCCTCCTTACTTTCTCAATAAGCTTTGCATGGGGTACCTTGTCAAATGCCTTGCTGAAATCCATATACATTACATCTACTGCTCTACCTTCATCAATGTGTTTAGTCACATCCTCAAAAAATTCAATCAGGCTCATAAGGCACTTTCACAAAGCCATGCTGACTATTCCTTATCAGATTATGCCCTCCAAATGTTCATAAATTCTGCCTCACAGGACCTTCTCCATCAACTTACCAACCACTGAAGTAAGACTCACTGGTCTATAATTTCCTCGGCTATCTCTACTCCCTTTCTTGAATAAGGGAACAACATACGCAGCCTCCAATCCTCCGCAACCTCTTCTGTCCCCATTGACGATGCAAAGATCATTGCCAGAGGCTCAGTAATCTCCTGGCTCTCCTCCCACAGTAGCCTAGGGTACATCTTGTCTGGTCCCGGTGACTTATCCAACTTGATGTTTTCCAAAAGCTCCAGCATATCCTCTTTCTTAATATCTACATGCTCAAGCTTTTCAGTCCACTCTAAGTCATCCCTACAATCGCCAATATCCTTTTCCGTAGTGATTAATGAAGCAAAGTATTCATTAAGCACCTCCATCACTGATTTACATTGAATATACAAAAATGACAATTATTATTAACATCCAGCATCCTCTTATTTAAGAAATATTCATCTGAAAATAGAGTGACAATGAATTACTGAATAAACTATTTCTTCATTCACGGATTCAAAACCAGATTGTTTAATGAAGAGGTGATGTTCCTATGAATAAGCTGTTGTTTGGAAATATTTTTCAATTGCAGCAAAGGCCGATTAATTCTGTAAACTATAATGGATTGAAACCGTATTCCTCAACAATTATGATACATGTAACTGATGGTGTTGCTACATTCAAGAAAATATATTGAAAAGATCTGAAACTACATCTAAACTTTGACTTTAAAGCATTACCCTAAGAAGATGAACATACCTTCACCAGAGGCTGAGGGTTTGGGTACAGTGTGGGGGACAGAGATCCAGGGGTTTAGAAGCCCTGTAGGTTTAGGTTCAGGCCCTGTGGGTTTGGGGTCTTTGTGTGTGCTGAGTGATGGTGCTACCCTGCAGAGGTTTCTGCTCCAACAGGGCGTATCTGTACCCGCTGTCTGAGGAAGTCACAAACCTGTCTGGTACCAGCTGCCAGTGACGGATAGCACCGGGCCGGTGTTGTAGGCTCTCCTGAGGTTGTGACGTTGAGCCTGTGTGGGATTCTGCACTAGGGTCAGTGTGGCAGGCAAGGGGAGGGTAACAGGTACTCCATGGCAGCTGCGAAGAAGGTGAGCACCTGTGGTCAGGTGCCCGACATCTAGAGAGTAGTTGTGGGAGAGAGTGGGATAATTACAAGTGAAAAGACGTGAGTGAAAGATGTGTGCAAGAGGGCAGGCGAAAGATGTGAATTCGAGGAAGGCATGGGGGAGGGAGACTTCAGAAGGGAGAACTGCAGGAGAGAGGGTGTAAGGCAGGGGTGTCATAGACCCTTCGGTTAACGGTATGGGTCCATGGCAGAAAAAAGGTTGGGAACAACTGGTGTGAGGTGAGGAAGATGGTGAGCATGACCAATGATTATGGCCCAGATTGTCTGTAGTCAGAATGCATCAGTATGTGCTTACAGTATATACCTGTGTTTCCAAAGTGTTCACTCTGAACTACAGAGCCTGGTATCCAATCTGTCTGGCACTGGACTGAGGCGGCATCTACGTGCAATAATCATTCTTTCTTAAAATTTATTCATATACAGGTACATTTCACTCCTCAGCTGTAGCCGGATGTACAGTATCCTTGATACTGATGAATATCTTGAAAGAATAGATTTTTTTCACTTTCTTTCTCCAAAAGATTTTAAGCTGACAGTTCAAATTCAAGTTTAATTATCATTCAACCATAGTCAAGCAACACAGCATTCCTCTGGAGCCAAGGTGCAAAACACATCACCAACAGCACACAACACACTGCACAAAGCACATATGGTTACGATTTCAGAGCCATATTGTCACAAAGAAAAAATAATAATATAGCCAAGTCCCTGAGTGGAATAACTGTAAGTTTTCCTGGTGCAGCTTGTTCTTCCACCAACTGAACACTGAGGGGCAACACCGAGCAAATACTGGAGGGCAGTACTGAGTGAATACTAGAAAGTATCACTGAGCAAACCCTGGAGAGCAGCACTGAGCAAACACTGGAGAGCAGCACCCAACAAACTCTGGAAAGCAACACCAACAGGAGAGGCCAGCGCTCAACTTAGTACAGATTCCAACGCGCCCAGCAGAGACTCCTGCTTAATACCACACCACCTCGGCTCTGTTCCCTGGGTGAATACCATAGGCTGTTGCATCTAAGGCGACACCATGGCCTGAGCCATGACCTCACCACAACCAATGCAATGTGGCACCCCCACCCTTGGCATCAGCCTCGCCAATGAACCATTGAACTGGATGTGTATTCCATGTTACCAATATCCAACATGGTCTTGCAATCACAATAACAATGTCCAGAACAGTCACTCACTCCACTTCTTGGACTGTGCACTGTATGAGCACAACAGTATGTGACAAGCCCACTGAGAACATGGGAAAGTTACACAAGTCCAGCTCCATCTCTATCGGGCAACTCACTGATGATCCTGCGGCACTTGATGTTCTCTGTATCTGGCAGTGACTTGCGATTGTAAATAAGATGTACACGACAACCTTAGATTGGACCCAGAGTGGCTGCTGTGTCTGGGCACTCTGCCATCTTACCAGAAACAGCTTATTATTATTAATATTTCTATTTTTTCTCAGCTCCAGCTGGTGAAACCTGAGGTACAGGCTGAGCCAAGCACACTCATTTCTCAATTGCTGGAAACTTTTGGACTACTCTAGTGGTGTTTAATATTGTGGCTCTCTGCAGATTTACATCAATGTTGCTGAGCAGATCTAATTGTGTGAAGCTATTGTGTGGTGCCTTTGGGGTGATACCAGTTATTATTATTTTATTATGCCATTATTAGTAATAGCTGCAGGAGAAAGATCCTCTAAATAGTGACTTCACTGTCCTAGGCTTTCCACATAAGGGAATATCCGCTCCACATCTACTTCTCAAAATTCCTCAGGACCTTATGTGTTTCAATTCTATTACACTTTTTTGAACTCCTTTTAATACTTGTCAAAATATTCCTCATCAGATAATCTGCCTATCCTGGAATGCTGACTAAATCTTCTCCGAACTCTTTCTAATGCAGTTATGTTCTTCCTTAAAGAAGGAGGTCAATACTAAGCTTCAGACATGGTGTAGCCTGTGCCCGAAATAACTGAAGCACTATCTCCCTTCATTTATACTCAAATCCTATTAATAAACAGGAACATCCTGTCAGTTTCCCTAAATGCTTGCTGTACTTGGATTCCAGCTTTCTGTGAATAAGGTACCCGGACACCTGGGTTCCCCGGACCTCTGAGCTCTGCTATCGCTCACCGATAATGTAAGAAGTTTATTTTGCATTTCCCTTGCCAAAATGGACAAATTTGTATTTTCCCACAGTACAGCCCATGGGCCAGATCTTTGCCCAGTTGAAACCAGGACAGGAATTTAAACATGGAATCCAAAAGGTTTTCACTGTTCAAAACCATAAATGCCAATGCATTTAATGTCCAAGTAATCAATGAAAAATATTAGCAATTTACTTAGCGAACTATATTCCAAGAACTTTGACATAAACTTTATCTGACTGACAATACTTTTCCAATTTCATCAGGAAGGGGAGAGGGAGGAAGATAGAATCAGAGTTGCATTGCCATGTCCTCTTATATACACACACACACACACACACACACACACACACACACACACACACACACACACACACACACACACACACACACACACACACACACACACACACACACACACACACACACACACCTTTAAGTATCAAGCCCAAGATACCTATCTTTGCCACAGATATTTATGCCATTAACAAATGGAATGAGACTGGGAACTCTCTCTGTAGTTATATTTTGGATCTTTTGAACTGAAGGGATTATGCCAAAAATTGTACACTATCCACAACCTTTGTTTATAATTATTGGTGAACCCTGCTTCTCTTGAATACTGTCAACACCAGTGGTTTTGGAGACAAGGTACTGAACATCATATTAAGATGTCAATGACTATAAGCTTAGTTTAGCCTGTCATCCTTTGACTATTTCACTTCTTATATAGAATTGACTCATGCCAAACATCTTTCTAATTATGATCTTATAGTGTAACATTTGTTCCATGAAAACACATGATATCATCCTTATTGTGATCTGCTTAACTCTATCAACATGGACACCACAAGTTGCATGCATTTTGAGGAGTATTTTGAAAATATTGTGACAACAAACAGGAATGAATTAATGTAAAAAATTAAAATGAAAAAATAATATTTTGGCACAGTAAATCAGAAAAAAATTCCCATTTCTGTTCAGTTTGGCTAAATCCGGGTACTGGGTTATTATACACGTTGATGCTGATCAGAGAATGAATATTGCACTAATTAGCCAGATGATCTACAAAACCTGATCATAGTGTAATACATTGGCCTTAATTTAATACATGATAAAGTCTAGTATTAAAGATCCTTCTTAAATACTTCCAAGTGATATGTTGCCCTGAACAATGTTATAAAGAATTATTTAGATATTTCTGTGCAGAACAATGCCGGTAAATAGTTTACCTTCAGACTTTTTATATTTCTCTTTCATTTAAAGAAGTTACTACATTCGAGGATTCTTTTCTCATCAGGAACAGGACATCTTAGCCTTTGACTGTTTTATCTGCACTCAAGTAAAACTGCGGGGGGCTTGAGGGACAGTGGGATGTGTCAGCTTTGTGTGAAGAATCCACAGCTGCCAAGTTCTGTTGTGGATGAAGCCCAGAAGTGATGTGTGCAATAGAACAAACTTCATACAAACAGAAATTTTCAAAGCATTTTTCTGTTCTGCAGCTAGAGGAGGGATTTGAGTCGGCTGAAGATTTGCGGAGTGGGAGAAAGGTGATTGGTAAACATAGGCAAAGGGAAAAGTGGAGGATTGGGGGAATGTAGGGAAAATTTGGGCCTGGAATCAGCAAAGAATGAAATGGCTTATGTGGTAAGCCTCTACCTTCTTTGAAGTTTGTGAAGATTTGTCACATCATCTAAAACTTTGACAAATTTCTATATATGTGTAGTGGCTAGTATACTGACAGGTTGCATCACAACCTGATACAGAAACACCAATGCCCTTGAATGAAAAACCCTACAAAAATTAGTGGATACAACCCAGTCCATCATGGGTAAAGCCTTCATAACCATTGAGTACGTCTACATGAAATGCTATCATAGGAAAGCAACATCCATCATCAGGAACACCCACCAACGAGGGCCATGCTCTCATCTCACTGCTACCATCAGGAAGTGGGTACAGAAGCCTCAGAACTGACACCATCAAGTTCAGGAAGAGTTATTACCCCTCTTGAACCAAAGGAGATAACTTCACTCAACTTCACTTACCTCAACACAACCTATGGACGAACTCACCCTCAAGGTCTTTCCATCTCATTCTCTTGATATTTATTGCTTATTTACTTGTTTGTTTATTAATTGTTATTATTATTTTTTTTTGTATGTGCACAATTTATTGTTCTTTATAGATTGATAGTTTGTCCATCTGTTGGGGGCAGACTTTCATTGATTCTATCGTGTTTCTTGTACTTACTGTGAGTGCCCACAGGAAAACAAATCTCAGGGTTGTATATATTGTATATGTACTCAGGGTTGTATATGTACTTTAATAATAAATTTACCTTGAACTTTGAAATACAATTGGGGCAAGGTTCAAAAAGAATTGGGATCAGCTGGGCATCCAGAAGTTGGCTTTAACCATTTCGGTAGTAAGGGAATTTGCAGGTTGCAGAAGAACCAAGGAGTTTGCTTGAACGATTTCTTACTTGCAAGATATACAGTGCCTTGGCTCCACACCAACTGAACAGATGTAAGGCTCGATCCGTACTAAGCAATGTTAAAGCAAGCGATGAACAACCTCCTGTTAAGACCTACTTCCGAGCAAAAGGCATGCACTCTGCGTAGGTCTCAAATGCACAAGAGGACACTTCGCATATCAGAATTTAGCTTTAGGCCAATTCATTCACACGGTGCAATATTTCTGCCCTCCATTCTGAGAATTTCCTCTCTTAAAAGGGTATTGCAACACAGTGTGAAACTAGACTTGGGTCGGGCTACGAAATAGGCACTGATGAATCAGAGGTCCTTTCCCATCACCTTGTCTCGTCCCCTCAGTAAATACCCTCTAAATCTAAAAACAAGTTAAATAACATGGTGAATGGATAAGAATGAAAACATTTCATTGAAGACTGAGACAATTGCCTAATATTGTTATAGTTGTCCCTCCTATAGTGTATATAGCTACATTCTTCCTCTGAATCATTTCAAGTGCTTTCTCTGAATAGTCAAAGTAAATTTATAATATTAATTACAGCTGCTTGACTTCTTGATCTATGGTATGAATTGAAAAACAAAGGCTATTAAATGAGGTCCATTACACTCATTTCAACAGTTTTTAAACTCATTGCACAAAATATAAATGAAAGTACACAGCAAGGCTCCTTCCTTCAAATGTATTAAAAAAAAACATTGTACAACATGTATCATCAGCTGTGATAACATACCTGGCATAAAGTGGTCCCAAAGTTCATGGAGTGAGGCAAAGTTCCGAAGGAGCAGCACGTCACAGCAAGGAAAACAAAAAGAAAATGAAAGGAGGGTTATTATAATGTGAGGAGCTCGTAACATGTCCAAACTATGCATCAATATTTCATTTTTTTTATCATTATTATATTGTTCTCTCAGCATGTCTCGATATTCAGGTGAAACACGTGCTTTGAAATTCTGAGGGAGTTCTCTGGCCAACATCAGAAGGTCCATCAGAGAATCAGCATTCAGATCCAGAGAAAGAAAGTTTCCCTTTTCTCTGAGGTTCGTGTCAAGCCATCATTGAATTTACTGCAGGAGACTGAATAAACTCTGTGGAAAATAGCAGCTATTATTCCTGATCAGAATAACCTAAAGTTAAATCCAAGTTCTAAGAAAGTTTAGCTCAAGCAATTCCCAGAAGTTTAATTACCCTCAAGCATTTTCGTTAAAATACCATTACAGTATCATTTTACTAATTCAGGGGTACATGTACATCAGCATAATACCAAAATACATTTGGATTTGTTTGATATAGTATGCTGATAGTTGGTTTATGTGTTAACATTCCATCAAACACACTTCATGTGCAGATCATGATTTTCCATCCATGATTTGCTCTGTGCTAATTGGGCAAAAAGTTACATTTTAAAAGGTTACCTCTACTCGCTAGGGGCAAAAAGTTTGAAACTTGTTTCTTATGTACTCTATTTACTGCTTCATTTGTGTGGCTGCAGAAAGAAGTTGAACCAAAATCCCAAATACGTATGGCAGCCATCCAGTCAATTCCTCTCTCATCCAGCAAGGTTCACAAATGAAACCAATGTGGCTTTTAAAGCAAAAGGTTTGTTAGTTGGCATGATAGGAGCTGTACATTGAAATGGCTAGGGTAAGTTTGGGTGGTCACTTCCGTATGGTTTCAGTACAATTTGCTTTGTCTAGTAATTGGGTAAAAATTAGTAAGTAATCGGGTAAAAATAATACAGATGACAGAAATTAAAAGGGGTCACATCCACATAAGCGCAACTATCAAAATACTTCTAAGGGAATAAGAGATTCTGGATCCCCAGCTTGGCAAAGTAATAATTCTACTGTCTATACAGCTCTTAAAATTTATTTAATAAAACCTTCACCAGCTTGTCCACTGTCTGGAATAGGAGTCACTGTTTCATTATAAGTTTAACTGAAAGATATGGTGTGACAATTAGCTACTATTTTCAATTTCATCCTGAGTTTGTTGAAGATTATTTTCACTTTAACTGCAGGTGGGGACCCGATGCAAGGATCTGCCCTGTGCAGTGTTACAGAAGCTGCCTTTCCCACACAGAAGCTCACTGAGAAGATGAAAATAAGGGACGCGTGAGTTATAGAGGGGTGCGGTGTCCCAGTGCCTTTTCTGAATGTGTGAACATCTCTGTCTTCCTGCTGAGTAGAACACACCTTGCGTAGGTAGCAGGGAGTGCAAAGTGGATAGGATACCATATTCTGGTATAAAAGTATGAATTTTCCACTTGATATTCCTTGACTTGGGAACTCCAGTGCAGGGAGCCTGGACCAGGAAAGTGCACATCCTGATGGTAAACATCAAAATCTACATTTAACATTTGAGCTCCTGGTAGGCAGCCCATCCTAGCTGGAGCCTGAAAATATGGAACTGTTCAGCCAGGCCGAAAGGTTGCTCCACAGGTTTCAGACCGTTGCCATGAGAGGAGGGAATTACAGCGCAGTGCTGGAAGAGTATAAGCGGACCGTTTATATAATAGCTTAAACTGACCTGCCAATGTTTGGTAGGTTGCTGTAGGAAGGCACTTACTATACAACTAACCTGCGAGAAGCCTAGCTTAAAGGTATGATGGAACGATGTAGCCAGACCACTACTACATATTTTACCTTATTTATTTTCCCTTGTGAGTGTTTGAAGAAGGATTGTAGATGAACTCATCTAGCAAGTGTGAGTTCAATAGGATAGGTCCATACACTCACTACAGACTCCATCAGGTGTGGATGAATCAATGTAACGCAGAGTAACTCTACTCTGCACCTAACCTGTGCTGTGGTGGGCTTGACTGTGGTAGAACAAGGTAGAACCAAGTTTATATATGGCTATCAATCCAAATGAGTATTCGAGACCTTTGAGCAGAAGGTGTATAATTTAGCACTGACACTACAGCAGAAACAACAGACTTGAATGGAGGTAAAAAGAAATTCAAGAAGACTTCCCATTTTAGATTATTTAACTAGTTCGACATCTACACTTGAGTATGAAAGGAAGAAGCACGGTTCAAAGAAGAGGGATGAGAGATTCCATAAAAGACATATCAGACAAGTTTGAGGAGTAAATGAACAGAGAAATAATAGAGTTAGAAGCAATGCCACACATGGGCTGGACCAGAGGTGGTGAGAAAGTGTGTAAAATAAAGAGATCTGAGAGGGGCAGTAGCACGAGAGGGGGCAGAGGTATTAAAGAGCAGTTGACAGTTTGGAATGGCATCCAAGATTAGGATCAAGATTTATGGTAGAAGGTCACAGAAATGTGGTGGCAGTGGAAGACTGGAAGGCAGCAAGGTGGTGGAATTTGAAGAAGCAGAACAATAACGTTGAGTCCTCAAAGGGAAATACTGTGTTGTGGGATGGCAGCATCTGAGGAAAATCAGAGTTAGAAGACCCATTCAATGGTCAGCTCAGCAGCGATCTTGATCATGTTTAGTGATTGGGGGTAATGGCCCTGTAAGTTCTGATTCATGCAGGTCTATACACGATGTTAAATTCACTTGTGTAACATTACATTAACAACAGAGCTACATCGCTCACTTGTTTCAACAGCAGTAACTGGTAAAAGCTGCCTTGTCAACATTTTAGATAACCAGAGTTATTAATCCCCTCTTTATTTCGGAAAATGAACCAAGAAAGGCTGAAGTTCTCTAAACATTTAAGTTTCAAACACAATTTTAAGAAAAGACTGAGATGTACTTTCCTCGTTGACACAGACTTTGGATGGGGGGAGGGGGTAGATTTTAGCTTTTCCTCAATAGCTTCTTCCCCTCCTTCCTTTAGAACATAGGTCCCATGAACATTACCTCACTTTTTTAATATATATTATTTCTGATTTTTGCATGATTTTTAATCTATTCATTACAGTATATGTATACTGTAATTTATTTATTTATTATTTTTATTCTTTTTCTTCTTCTATATTATGTATTGCATTGAACTGCTGCTACTAAGTTAACAAATTTCACGTCACATGCCAGCAATATTCTGATTCTGAATTGCTAAGGTCAGAGCTGCAATTAAAAATCCAAACACGAGGAAATCTTCAGATGCTGGAAATTCAAGCAACACACACAAAATGATGTAGGAAGAAGTAAAGTCGACGTTTCGGGCCGAGACCCTTCGTCAGATTAAAAATCTATACACTGCAAACCTAACCAGTCAATAGCTTCATCATTTCTGGTCTAACCACAGCTGGACTGGAGGTAACCTGCACCAGAGGGAGGGTTCAGTGATTGCAGGGTGCCTGCCTGTTACAATTTCATAGGTTATTACCCTGAGATAATCTTGCTGGAAGTTCCAGAGCTTGGGTACTCAGGGAGACCGAATCGGAATCATGTTTATTATTACTGGCAAATGACATAAAAGTCTATAGTATAAATTACAGAAATAAATAAATAGTGTAAATAAAAAGATCATTAGCTAATATTCAAGGGTTCCTGGACCATTCGGGAATCTGATGGTGGAGGAGAAGAAGCTGTTTGTGAACCATTAAGCAGGGTTTTCAGACCCTTGTACCTCCTCCCTGATGGTAGTAATGAGAAGAGGCATGCCCTGGATGGTCAGGGTACTTGATGAGGGATGCTACACTGCCTCTTGGAGATGTTCTTGATGGTTGGGAGGCTGCACCTGTGATGGAGCTGGTTGTGTTTATAAACCTCTCCAGCCTCTCACACTCGTGTGTTTTGGAGACCCTTCACCAGGCTGATGTGGAACCAGTCAGAATGTTCTCCATTCTACATCCACCCTCAGTGGCCACTTCATTAGACACCTCCTGTACTGAATAAAGTGGCCACCCAGTGTATGTTGGTGGTCTGTGTCTGCACCAGTCATGTGCAGAGAATGTGTGGTTAGTTGAGTTACTGTCACCTTGAATCACTCTGGCCATTCTCCTCTGTCCTCTCTCACCAACAAGGTGTTTCAACCACACAATTGCTGCTCATTGGATTTTTTATTCTGCTTTTCACACCATTCTCTGTAAACTCTAGAGACCGTTGTGCCTGAAAATCTCAAGAGATCAGCAGTTTCTGAGATACTCAAACCACCCCATCTGGCACCAACAATCATTCCACAGTCAAAGTCACTTAGATCACACTTCTTCCCCATTCTGATGTTTGGTCTGAACAACAACTGAACCTCTTTTATGCACTGAATTGCTGCCACATGACTGGCTGATTAGATATTTGCATTAATGAACAGGAGTACCTGTTAAATTGACCTCTCAGTGTATGTAAATTTTTCAGAGTTTTTGATGACACATCAATTCTCCTCATACTCCTAACAAAGAAGAGCTACTGGAGTGCCAACTTTGTAATTGCATTGATGTGTTGGACACAGGATAGATCCTCTGAGATGCTGATGCCCGGAATTTGAAGCTGCTCACCCTTTCCACTGCAGACCCCTCAGTGAGGACTGGTGTGCATTCTCCTGACTTCCCTTCGTGAAGTACACATTCTGTCTTGCTGGCACTGAGTGTAAGTCTGTTATTGTGACACCGCTCAACCCGCTGGGCCATTTTGATCCTATAAGTCTCCTTTCTGAGTGTCACAATTCCCGAGGAGACATTGCATTGCGTAGAGGTCGAGAGAGTAAGCACAGTTTGAGTATCACAGTTCCGAAGAAGTTATTGGATTGTGCATAGTTAGACAGTTGGCAAGGTCCAATAGAAAGAAGTCAGATTAAAGCGGTCGGCCATTGTGGGAGTGGCTATTGTGTGAGTGTGACAGTGTTAGAGTAGGAAGTGAGGATAGGGCTCATCGAGGCTTTGGTGAAGAGAGGTGTAGGCTGTAGGTAGATTTTATTTGCGTTATTTATTCCTTCTTATTGCACATTTAGAGTGGTGAGAATGCCAGGCAGGATAGTGGAATGCTCCTCTTACAGGATGTGGGAATGCAGGGAGACCTCCGGTGTCCCTGACGACTACAACTGGGAGAAATGCACCCAGTATGTTTCAACGCATGCATGACAAATAAACTTTAATCTTGAATCTTGACACCTTGCAGGATAAGGCAGTCTGCTTAACTGGAGCCTACCGAGAACCCTGAACACCCAGTCACCTTATCACCATCGAACTGTAAATATCCTTTCCACAGAGGCACAGCAGTTACTTGCCAAGGTTCCCAATCTCCCAAATTCTGCAGCCTGAAGAGACAAGGGCAGCAGGTGCAAGATCCCCTTCGTGTGGGCAACATCCTGACTTAGGAATACATTACCTCATTCTCACTAGATGAAATTTCTGATCGGCTACCTTACAGATTATGACAGGACATTCACCACGAGACAGGAACAGTGTAGGGCAGAAGATTATCATAACTTTCTCAAGGGCATTAACGACGGTCACAGCTGACCTTTCCAATAAAGTCCAAACCTAAGAATAAATCAAATAAAGGGCCCAAACACACATTTTAGTAATCAATTTGTCCTGATCAGAATGGTCATAAAGGAATCTCACTAGATTTATACAACACAAACTAAATAACAGTGCGGACAGAATTTCCAAAAGGCTGCCATCACAAAGGTGCCTATTTTAAAAGAGACTTAACATGCAAAGTGACTTAGGACCATGATGAGTAAAGCTGGCCACCCTCTCCCCACACCCCCAAAGCACCACCCCCATGGCTGAACGGCAAGTGTGGCCTGAATCAGAATCGGAATCATGTTCGGGCACAGGAGTTTCTGCAGATGCTAGAAATCTTGAGTAACAGGAAAGACTGGAGGAGCTCAGCAGGTCAGTTGACATTTTTGGGCCGAGACGCTCCATGCGGACTCAGGAGTGCTCTCACATCGAAGGTGTACACTTTGGATGCAACCATGGTGAATTATCACGAGAATCATAAAATTCTGAATGCAACTGATGTCAGTGGTATTGTTGACAATTCCATTCTGATGATTAATGCCACACAAGGCTGTGTGTTGGATGGAAATTATTTTTCATCATAGCAACAATTTTACGATACCTCAATATTTTGGGAAATACATCCAAACTATTCCAGAATGATAACCAAATTTATAAGCACAGAGGCAATGAAAAGTTACTTGTTCAAACTCAGATCACTGTGTCATTAAAATGGTGCTCCAACTAATCAATTACAAAGTGAAAGGACTTGAATGTTTCAGAGCTGGTCTTAACTGAAAGTACCCAAATATCCATTTGTACTTTATTCTCTGTCAAGTGCACAATGTAACCCTGAAAACTGAATTATGAAGTGTGATTTCAGTTAAAATCATCTGGCTGCATGAGTTACGCTGATTTAGAAACTGTTACAATATAGTGATCAATAACTTGCATGGATTTTATTAAAAAACAGCAATTGTATGCCCGTATTTATCATAATTGGCAAACAAAAAGTCTTCAAACATTCTGCACTTTGGTATCCTAACCTTGGCAGAAGTTTAGTGGAAGTTCTAATTATTCAAATAGACTAGTTTTTTTTTATCAAAGTTCACTTAAGCTGTAGTGAATGAGTGGTGAAATTACCAGGCTCAACAATGGATTTTGCTCATGACCTTGAGATCTGCTAAAATGATGACAAATTAATGCAGTTCTTCATTATTAACTTGTATGGAAGGTTCAATGAGTGAATCAATTACAGTCCCTGAATCGGACAGCATCACTTACAAAATGCTAAATTAATAGAAAATTTCAAATCCATTCATTCCAGGACGTTTCTGATCCAGTTCTTCATACATAAGGTTTTATCTTTAAGCAAGCTATATGTTTGGATAAATGAAAACACTCCTTTTGTTTCTATTCACATTGAGCTTGGAGGGAAAAAGCGAACTGCTAGAGAAATGGCAGGTTGGGCAGCATCAGCGGAGGCGAAGGGACAGAAGTTTCAGACTGAGACCGTGCATCAGCTTGGCTCGATGTCTTTACCTCTGCCGATACTGTTCAACAACTCAGTTCCTCCAGCAGGTTGCTGAGTTTTTGGCTGCAGATTCCAGCATCTGCAGTATCTAGTGCCTCAAGTTGGGAAGCAAAATCACTTGCAAAACTTGAATCATCTCTGTTTTAGATGCATTTCTAGCATTTTCTGTTTAATTTGATAATCGTACTTTTGTTTTATTTCCATTCAGTTCAATATTGACAAGGAGAAAGGCATCCAATCCACCTGCTCTGAGCGTAAAGTTCTGGTGTAATGCATCTCCCATATCAACATTCTCCAATATCCTGCGAGAGCCACTGGACTTAGCTATTGTGATAATTAAAATTCTGTGCTCTCTTTAAAGGGAACTCTTTTTTAATGCTGTAGTATCTTTACCAGTGTTGCCATTTGATCTTTGAAAGCTACACCTCTGACCTGACAAGTTAAAGCAAAGATCGTCATTGTGGGAAATCCACATCGCAGGCTGCAGCAGCCCAGCTGAAGAATCTCAACCATCCGACCTATGTGACAAGCTACAACAGCTGGGGCACTGAGCTTGCTCTCTTCAACAGTCACTTTTTCTTCATCACCCTCAGAAACAAGGAAGATGAAACACTGAAAGATGAGCAGCTGCTGACAGGGCCCAATTCTTTTAAAAAAAAGGCAATTCCCATTGCTCGCTTGATTACAAGAAGATCTTGAACCCAGAGGTACATCACAGGCAGTCTCTGTCCTGCAAGTTAATTTCATTCTCTGGTCAGTTTCACCCCCAAAGTGCATTACCCCTGCGCTCGCCCTGTCCATCTTGCCACAAGTTTCCACTGCTGAGAGGCTACGCAGAGTTCGAGGAAATGTTGTCTGTTATGCTGAGGGCCTGCTTCCAGAGACCTGGATGCCTCTCGCTGCTGCTTGCTGTCTGATTTGAATTACTACTGTCAGTCCAATTTACCTTATCACCAAGAGTCAACTCAGCCTTTACCCACTAGTTCCTGTTTGAGAAGAGTAGGGATTGATTCAAAGCTTGCATTGAACTGGGGCCCAGGTGAACTTTTTGTTTGCTTACTTTGTACCTCCCCCTTTTACTGGACCTGCAATTGTCTTTGTGAACCCCACCTCTTTAAGCGCTCATCCTTTGCAGCAGGTTTAGAGATTTTTGATGTCAGAGGTGCTCTAGTGGCTAGTACCATTCTAGCAAATCTATCCTGTGCTCACAACACGTTTCGTTAGCTAGATAAGTGGAAGTTGTGAATGTGAGCGACATTGGCCTGTTTTTGCAGAAATGTAATTGCACAGTCCTATGTATAGTGAATGTCATTTGATAAGCCCCAGGTCATAGTCACTGGATCTGCAAATGATTAAAAAGGTTGGTGTCTGAATGGCTCATATAATGTCCACTGTAAACTTCCACTCAAACGTGCTAAAAGAACCCAGACACTGGGAAATCCCTGCACCTCAGCATCAACGGAGGTGGTAATATATATTTCCTCTAACTCTCAGTAGCCAGAATGTTGGAATCAAACCTAAGGCTTTATATTTAAATGTGTCCCAATCTTTGGCCTGAAATGTGTTTGAGTCTTACAGATATAGTTTGATTCCCTGTTTTATTAAAGGTCAGCATTATTTGTCGCAGGTTTGTTGAAACACGCAGTGGAATGCATCACTTGTGTCAGATCAAATCAGTGAGGGTTGCACTGGGCAAGTGTTGCCCTTCCTCTGGTACCAATGTAGCATGCCCACGGTTAACTAACCCTAAAGACCTCTCCGGCACATGTTCTACTAGTCTGTTACAGCCAGGACAATCTTCTATGTAGTGGTGTACTGGGGCAATGGCATCAACAGGAGTCAAACTGGACACACTGGAGGCTGTGGTAGAACAAAGGACCCTACGGAAAATCCTGGCAATTCTGGACAATGTTTCCCACCCTCTGCCTGCCACCTTGGCTGAACAGAGAAGCACTTTTAGTAATAGACTAAGACAATTGCGCTGCTCCAAAAAGCGCTATATGAGGTCATCCTTACCCTCAGCCATTAGGCTCTGTAATGAGTCAACACATAGCTGGGGAAGTGATGCTCCCCTCCTGTTAGACTGTTTGAGGTAACTTATTTTTTATTTTTTCTTACTTCTTGTCTAATATTTGTGTATATAGCCACTTGTAATGCTACTGCGATGCTGTAATTTCCTTTGGGATCAATAAAGTATCTATTTATCTAAACCTGTACATCTTTGTAACGTGAAACATGCATCCAGGGGAAGCAGGGCACCCAAAGGAAACCCATGTGGTCACAGGGAGAACATAAAAACTCCTTACAGACAATGGAAGGAATCAGACCCCGATCTTACAGCCGCCGCTGTGATAATATTACCCTAACCATTATGCTCCTTTGCCGCCTGTAACTATCTTAAAGGAAGCCAAACAAAATAAGCAATGATTAACCCTACACTAGCAACAGTACAAAGGTTTACCTGATCTTTTGTTGCAAGCATATTTGGTACCTGGTAGGATTATCAATGAAATACTATAAATATTGTTTCCCATTGTATTGACTAATGGTGCACTTTATCTAGAAGGTCAAGAAAACTCCATAATGTAGCAGGTTCTGACAAGGAGTAGAAGGCCAGTCAAATCATGTATAAGAGAAAACAGTTTCTGATTTAAACGTCATGTAACCCCAGGCATGAGAGGACCACTGAAATAATCATTTGACTGCACAATGCAACGTGAAATGATATACGTCTCTTGGAAATGTTAAAGTAAAGTGGGCTTGCGCATTGTTCCTCAGCATTCAGTTTGGCATAGTACTGAAAGTTCACTGAGTAATTACTAATGTTGGCAGCTAGCTGCTAGTTGAAATGGAGATAGGGAAATTATCACGGTTAGAAGGATGGTATAAAATAATGGGCTAAAATTGACTTCAATCTAGTTTTTGATTGGTGCTGTGATAATTGCTCTTTTTTTAAATGTCATTCTGAAGTACCATGTTGACACTCTAAATTAAATGCTGAAGATGTTGAATGAGCTTGAATTGACAACTTACATACGAACACAAAACAAATGATAGAAATTAAGTATTTGAAACTACAGGTTTTCACAATCTGCTTAAAATTCATAGGACATGCAACTTGTAGTATGAATAGAAATAAGGTGACATATTTTTCAAAGACTTTGTATTTGCTGAATTACAAGTCAGTAGAGGGCATTGAGAATTTACAAATACCTCTTTGAAAGCAAAATTGAGAGACCAATTTGGTTTAAAACTGGACATGTCTGTTAGCGTAAAAAAAAACTAAAGAAGATTTGCATCTAAAAGTTGACCAGGCAAAGGTTTATGTAATAACTAGCAATGGACACCAGAAGTATCTGTTGTAAGATAAGGAGTTAAATGTTTGGTGTTGTTGCTTTAATAGTCCCAAGAGACTGAACAGTAAACATCCCAATGCAAACCAGATGTGTTGCTAAATGGGTGACAAATGGGCGATCATCCACGGCAGAAAATGCTGCCTTTCATAGACGTTCGGCATCTCCACTCAGTAAATGGACAATTATTGTGGATGTTCAAAACGCTGATCAAATTCATGGCCAAGAGAAGCCCTGAACTGGACTGAACTCCTACATTATCAACGACAAAGCCAGACTGTAGTTTGCTCGAGGCATGAGAACCAGTGTTTGTTAACACAAGGGGAAAGTAGAACTGATGAAATAGTTAACATATGAGTCACAGCAGTCAAACACTGAGCCTCAAAACTAAAGGCAATTTCCCTTTGCTTTTTGTGCCAGCCTGACAGCAGAAATTTTAACAGTTCCCCCCAAAAAGTGACAGCAATTGAGTAATATAAGTAATAAGCAAATGAAAGATGATAAACACAAAGTGCCTGATTTAAAATATTTTACCAAATCGAGGCACTTACACTATAAACTCCATCATGAAAATATACCGATCTACAGTGAGGTATGTACCTAGCAAATTTCACCACCTATGTCAGTGACAACAAACTGATTCTGACTGCACCTTTAATAAATTAAAATGTTGCTTCCCAAGAGCATTATCAAAATAAAACATACAGAGTGATGAGGTGGTGTGTGTAGTGGAGCTGCTGCTGCACATCTCCCGTGACTTGGGTCCAATCCTGATTCGTGGTGTTGTCTGTCTTTGCAAATTCTCCCCATGACAAAATGGATTCTCCTTGGGCATTCTGATCCCCTCCCACAGTGCAAAGTTGTGCATGCTGGTGGGTTGGCTGGCCACTGGAATTAACCACAGAGCAGGTTTGATGAGAGAATCAGAGGTGAGTTCATGGGAAGGCAGGGAGTGCGGATGATTTGACAGCCAGCATGGATCAGATGAACCAAAATGGCCTCCCAAGAGGTACAGTTTGCACAGCAGGAGGGATTTAATGACCTTTTAGGAGAAAAGAGCGATGGAGAGGTACAGGGACTCTGGCAGCTGAAAACAAAGCTGCTCATGCCAGAGCAATTAAAACTGGGTTGTAGGGCTGGGGTAGAGTATGGAAATGGTGTGGGGGGGGGGGGTGGAATTGAGCCCTTTTGGAAACAAAGATGAAAATACTGCAGTTGTGGCAAGAGTTAACCAGGAATCGAGCAAGCACAGATGTGGAGGCTGACTGGGACGTGGAGAGAATTGGGACATGGTGGCAGACATTTGGATAATCTGATTGACATGAGGTAGAAGAAAGAAAGAGAACGATTAATTTGCCACAAGTACATTGAAGGATTAACACATTCAAGGAAATGTGTTGAAGGTCAACGACCGACACAGTTCGTGATGTTGCCGTGCCTTGGGCACGAATATAGTCTCCCCACGACTTACTAACCTGAACTGGGACAATGTGGGAGGAAGCCCAAGCGGTCACAGGGAGAAGGAACAAGTCCTTGCAGGCAGCAGTGGGAAGTGAACCCCCATGATGCTGTAAAGCATGAAGCTACCCACTCTGCCACCCTGTGCTACTGTGCTATCCAAGAGCTAGAACTCCAGAAGCCAGGCTGAAATGTGTTAAGAAAGCGGAATGATAAGGCGTGGCTGTGCCCAGCCAGGACTGAGTCAGATGTCATACGCTGATGGAAATAGTCACAGTGGCTATGTAAAGTTGTCTTACATCTCATCTTGGACTCAAATATGACCGCAATCTTTTGAACAGGCTGTTTTAGTGTTTTAGGGCAGGTCTGCGGCTGGGAGTCTAAGTTTGTGGTGTTCCTCAGGACAGTGGGTTCAATCTTCCCAGTGTTCAGCCAGAGGAAATTTCTGACCAAGTATCAGAGAGGCCGGCTGTTTGGCTCCAGCACTCACGAGGAAACAATGCGTGTTTTCAGATGATATCACTATGCTACGGCGTATGATGAGAGGCCACGGGAAACTGCATCAACAGCAAGACAACATACAGATACAGCCTCTCTCAATGAAATGGGGCCTATGTTGATAGGGGCAGCACACGGCCACAGCTAGCAGAATTGCGACCACAAATTCTGACATTAGAGCTGCATTTGATGCAGTTCCAACCGGACCTCCAGTGCTGTCCCCGTGGACTGCACATGTTCTCCTTGTGAGCGCACAGATTTCTCCCACCTCCCAAACATGTGTGGGTTGATAGATTAATTTGCCACTGTAAATTCCCCTTTTGGATAGGTGAGTGGTTGAGTGGGGTGGTGGGGGGGGGGTAGTTATTGACAATGTGGGGAGAATAAATGGGATTAGTATCGGATTATTGGAAAAAAGTGCTCGAAGCTTGGCGTGGACTCTGAACAAAGGACCAGGTTCCTTGTTATTTAACACTATGCCCTCTACAGGTTCAAAATTTTGAAGTTAATTTAGATGGTTCTATTACTCTCATTGGATGGTGGGGTGGAGATACGTCTCTACCAAAGGAAGTGTAAGACGCCCCCTCCCTCTGATAGTCTGCAGGCCACCCTTAGGCAAGGTGGAGCACCCGCTTATCTTCTCAGTCAGGGTCACGGTTTTAATTGCTCTGGCATGAGCAGCTTTGTTTTCAGGTTCCATGAAGCCATGGGAGAGGTGGTGGATGGTCGTACGAGCAGCTGGTGCATATCACAAGCCCTAGTTATGTGACCACTGATGCCAGGCAGACAATCTCTGAGGAGTATCGATAGAAAAATTTGCCAAGGACAATCACGGTCAAAAGGTCATGATCGCCCATGTTATATGGCACGGCACATAATGATGATGATTCCACTCATGGTGGTTGGCACTTCTGCAACAACAATCTCACAAAATATGGCCTGCTTCCAATTTGGGTTGGTTAGCAAAAACCTATCTGGTTCTGGGGTTGAAGTTCTAAACTGGAAAAAGGCCAAATTTGAAGAAATGCGAAAGGATCTAAAAAGCGTAGATTGGGACAGGTTGTTCTCTGGCAAGGATGTGATTGGTAAGTGGGAGGCCTTCAAAGGAGAAATTTTGAGAGTGCAGAGTTTGTATGTTCCTGTCAGTATTAAAGGCAAACTGAATAAGAATAAGGAACCTTGGTTCTCGACGGATATTGGAACTCTGATAAAGAAGAAGAGAGAGATGTATAACATGTATAGGCAACAGGGAGGAAATAACATGCTTGAGGAGTATAAAAAGAGTAAGAAAATACTTAAGAAAGAAATCAGGAGGGCTAAAAGAAGACATGAGGTTGCTTTGACAGTCAGGGTGAAGGATAATCCTAAGAGCTTCTACAGGTATGTTAAGAGCAAACGGATAGTAAGGGATAAAATTGGTCCTCTTGAAGATCAGAGTGGTCGGCTATGTATGGAGCCAAAAGAAATGGGAGAGATATTAAATGGGTTTTTTGCATCTGTATTTACTAAGGAAACTGGAATGGAGTCTATGGAAACAAGGCAAACAAGTAGGGAGGTCATGGAACTTATACAGATTAAAGAGGAGGAGGTGCTTGCTGTCTTGAGGCAAATCAGAGTAGATAAATCCCCAGGACCTGACAGGGTATTCCCTCGGACCTTGAAGGAGACTAGTGTTGAAATTGCAGGGGCCCTGGCAGAAATATTTAAAATGTCGATATCCACGGGTCAGGTGCCGGAGGATTGGAGGGTAGCTCATGTAGTTCCATTGTTTAAAAAAGGCTCAAAAAGTAAGCCGGGGAATTATAGGCCGGTAAGTTTGACATCGGTAGTAGGTCAATTACTGGAAGGAATACTAAGAGATAGGATCTACAAGTATTTGGATAGACAGGGACTTATTAGAAACAGTCAGCATGGCTTTGTGCGTGGTAGATCATGTTTAACAAATCTATTAGAGTTTTTCGAGGAAGTTACCAGGAAAGTGGATGAAGGGAAGGCAGTGGATATTGTATACATGGACTTCAGTAAGGCCTTTGACAAGGTCCCGCATGGGAGGTTAGTTAGGAAGATTCAGTCACTAGGTATACATGGAGAGGTAGTAAATTGGATTAGACATTGGCTCAATGGAAGAAGACAGAGAATGGTAGTGGAGGATTGCTACTCTGAGTGGAGGCCTGTGATTAGTGGTATGCCACAGGGATCAGTTCATTGTTATTTGTTATCTATATCAATGATCTGGATGATAATGCGGCAAATTGGATCAGCAAATTTGCTGATGATACAAAGATTGGAAGTGTAGTGGACACTGAGGAAGGATTTCAAAGCTTGCGGAGGGATTTGGACCAGTTGGAGGAATGGGCTGAAAAATGGCAGATGGAGTTTAATGTGGACAAGTGTGAGGTATTGCACTTCGGAAGGTCAAACCAAGGTAGAACATACAAGGTAAATGGTAGGACACCGAGGAGTGCAGTAGAACAGAGGGATCTGGGAGTACAGATACATAATTCCCTAAAAGTAGCATCACGGGTGGATAGGGTCGTAAAGAGAGCTTTTGGTACATTGGCCTTTATGAATCAAAGTATTGAGTACAAGAGTTGGAATGTAATGGTGAGGTTTTATAAGACATTGGTGAGACCGAATTTGGAGTATTGTGTGCAGTGTTGGTCACCAAATTACCGGAAGGATATTAATAAGATTGAAAGAGTGCAGAGAAGGTTTACAAGGATGTTGCCAGGACTTGAGAAACTGAGTTACAGAGAAAGGTTCAATAGGTTAGGACTTTATTCCCTGGAGCGTAGGAGAATGAGGGGTGATTTGATAGAGGTGTATAAAATTATGATGGGTATGGATAGAGTGAATGCAAGCAGGCTTTTTCCACTGAGGCCAGGGGAGAAAAAAAAGAGGTCATAGGTTAAGGGTAAAGGGGGAAAAGTTTAAAGGGAACATTGGGGGGAGCTTCTTCACACAGAGAGTGGTGGGAGTGTGGAATGAGCTGCCAGATGAAGTGATAAATGCGGGCTCACTTTTGACATTTAAGAAAAACTTGGACAGGTACATGGATGAGAGGTGTATGGAGGGATAGGGGTCAGGTGCAGGTCAGTGCGATTAGGCAGAAAAATGGTTCGGAACAGCCAAGAAGGGCCAAAAGGCCTGTTTCTGTGCTGTAATGTTCTATGGTTCTATACAACAGCATTTGGCATTATATCACGAAGGATTATCACTTCATTATCTTGTTGAGACCATTTCTAACACAACAGAAGCACCAGAACTGGTAGCTCTCGTGCACTTTTGCTGGTGGGGCAGAGCTTCTGGCTGTCAAAATCAAGCTCAGTGTTTCAGATTCAGTGATCTCCACACAACCCAGCAGAAAAACGGCATGCTGTTATCCGCCACAGGTGGCGGGAGGTTAATGTGGAGAGTTTAATAGACTCTGCGAATGAAACAACAGCATTAATCAGCTTCAGTTCTGACTGGCTAATTGGGCTTGGAGATATGTGGGGTTTGTGGCTTCAACAGGTTTATAGGAATTCATGTTATTTGTTTTTTTAAATGTTTTCCTGTCTACTTCCATCTCTTCACCAGATATAAGACTGTTCTTACAAGTAACTAAGTTACAAAGTGCACAATTTTCCCTTCCAGCCACTTATAATGTACGAATACAAAACTATCTCTGAAGAACAAGTTCTTGCAATTTCCTTTACTTCAGGCAACACTGAAGATTACAGTTCTCTTCATCATCAACCCTCCCTCCTGCCTCAATACTCCAGAGGCACTCACATGTTCTTCATTCTTTCTTTTTTATGTTTTATTCTTTCTTACTTCTCTTCTAATAGTTGTATATTTGTGCATCTGTGCACTTGTAATGCTACTGTGACACTATAATTTCCTCTTGGATCAATAAAGTATCTCTCTATCTCCAGGTATGTAGGGAACCAAATAGGGAAGGTGAGGAAAGGACATGTGTTGAGAAACAATGAGTTAACATGGAGGTTTGAGCCTGGGCCTGAGATGCAGATGTCCTAGGGGATGGGAAGGATGCCATCAGATACCATCTGCGTGGCCTCTCCAAACTTGGAGGGACAGCAGGGATGGCTGTAGGCTCTGCTTTCCACTATAAAGCCACAGGAAATGCTTGATACACACCAGACCAATTTGAACAGTAATACCTGCAGGGACATCTGTAAAGCTTCCCCCACATCAAGGGAAACCCTCGTAGCTCACTCGTCTCTGTGTCTGCACAGAATAGCCTGTAATCCTGGTGTCAGTCAGATTAAGGATGGTACAGGGGGCATCTCAGAAGCACTGAAGGCACTTAATGTTTGCCCAGGGCAGGTTTTACAGCCATTGCCATTTAGTTTTTCTGTGAATCATTGTTAAGGTGATCTTGCTCTCGATGGAAGTAGAGTTGAAGCTTAGTTTTCTCAACTACACTAAAGATATCATGGACCCAGATGTGGAGGTGATAGCTCGCAGTGTGAAGAAGGGATTGACAAGTTTGAAAAGTCTGAGGTCCTAATCAAAACATATACATTAAGTACGCTCTGAGAAAGAGTTTTACAGCCTACTTGATAGAGTGAAGACAATTGTATGATCTGACAAATACCCCTCGACCTGCTGGAATGAGCCTCCAGCATGAAGATTGATGTTGCGTTCATCCTCTGGGACACAATGGAGAGCGAAGTTGCTGTTGAGCAAAGGGTCCACGTCTGACTGCAGCAGTGAGCAGGGCTCCCGTCATCCAAAACAGGCCACTTGGCCGAGCAGTGCAGCTCTTTGTCCAAAAGGTGAGAAACTTTTAGACTGAGAGAAGTTGTTATTCCCAGGTCAAACTAGCATAACATAAGTGATAAGATGGAAGTGGCCCTGCAAACTCTTTTAAAGTAGTCTTTTAATTCCTTCGGCCCTTCAACTTAAAGTAGTCAGGTTAGCTACTTACACTGGTCCATCAACTTGACTGGTATCCCAGGGAGATCATTTTGAGTGGAAAGCACAGATACCATTGTTCAGCAACTCTACTCACGGACACAAAGTAGAAGCGATACTGCATGTCACACAGTTTGCTGCACAATGCTGTGAGGAACTGAGCAGGAGAATGCAGAGGTTGCATCGAGCTGTTCATAGAAAATGCTGGGAAAACTAAAAAGTCTAGTGATGCCTGTGGAGAGGACAGATAAATTCATGCCAGTGGTAACAGAGGGCAAATGTGTCTGCCCTCTCCATAAGTGCTGCCTGACTCTGATTATTCCCATCATTTCTTACTACATTCAGATAATTTGCTAAAGAAGCCTTGCCCTGAAAAATGGATGCTAACAAAAATAGCAATAGGCATCAGTGAGAATACATGCCAGCACCCAATCATATCTGCACACTGTCCTCAAATGACTGGGGTACTTGAATAACAGGGCGTTCAGTGCTCTCTGTACCTGTCAGAAATGGGTAACCTTTTGATTGGATTCATTGATGACAAGGCTGATGTAATTTGCCATTCTGACAAACAAGCCATCAGTCACATTGTGCCCTGCCAAACTGCAAAAAGGTGTCTTGCCAACTACAAAACTCTCACCAAGTCTTTGGCCAGGCCTGATATAATCCTGAGGAAAAGAAATTGTGGGCAGTGGCTGTCTTAACGGCCATCAATAGTCACATTCAGCAGGCACCAGACTTTGCTCCATATGGTTGAAACACTCTACCTCTGTTGATCAAAACGCTTGGGAGATTTCTCGTTATATATGTTGACGAAGCTTTTCCTCCTTTTGAACACCTTGTATATTGGATAATGTCTCTCACTATCATTCTCTGTTCTGTGTAACAGTAGGGATAGCTGGCTGGTGTTCCTTGTTTCTTGTCCTTGTCCCGATTCCAAAAGTTGGCAGAGTACAAAATGTTTGTGCTGATTTGGTTGTATGAAGTTTCAGACTGAATAAACGTATTTTCCAAATAACCCCTCAGCGCAGCTTCTTTGAATCTTTGATTTGTCATTAAGCTTAACTGGGTTTGTAATAATTATAAATTTGCTTTTCTTTCTTTTTTACCCAATTACCTGAATAGAAAGATGAAGTTACTCAGTAAACGTATGTGAAGTGAATTTGTTGAAGAAAGGTAACTCTGCTGTTGCCCCAGAGAATTTCAGCAAAAGTGGGTCTTTAGTAAATCATATAATTAGCATGAAAATCAAATCAATCGGTTTGGAATGGACCCACTTCAAATTAGAGCCCTAAACAATAAGCATTTCTTCTCTGAACAAGGCCCTGTGCTGAGTCAGACAACAAAGCAACTGTGCGGCTGCAGGATTTATTGACAAATTTGTCATTTATCTCCTCAGCCTCATCCAGCGCTGCTGGTCTCCCACATTGTTTTCAAGGAAGCTCAGGAACCCATGCATTTTCAAATTAAAACATCCTTGGACATCGTTCTTGATAAGTGGTTACCATTTTGAACTCGCCAAACTGCCGATCCCGAGCAGGTATTGCTTGCACAGTGCCTAGAGCGCTTGGGTTAAGCAGAGGAGTCAAGCAGTTCGCGTCAGGTTCCGAGGCCCTTGCTCTTTTAGTGAATTTTGCATTTCTGTTTCCAAACTTTTCAGCTTTCAGGAGTTAGAAACAACTCTACTGCATGACTTATCAATATCATCCTGTTGTTAAACTCCTGTAGTGAATGTAACATGCAAAGATCTCTTGAGGTTTTCTTGCTAACTCACAGGATGAGGGCTAGCTGGGGGGCAACCGATTACTAATTGCTCTTCAGCTAATTGGTTCACCAGGTCACCTCAGAGGACATTTAATGGTCAGCTGCATTCAGATTAGGTAAGAATAGTGGACTGCAAACCAGATTGATTTTTATGGCGATCCAACAGTTTCACAATTAATTGTGCTATCACTTAATTCCAGATTTATGTCGTTACTTGAATTTAAATTCTCCAACTGTACTGATGGAATTAAAACTCATCCTTTTCTTCTGAGAGCCTGGGCTTTTCAATACCAATCCAGTGACTGAACCTCTGTGCTATCATGAAGTGCTATCCTCTTGGATTGGAGTGTAACTAAAGGCAAAAATGCAGACACATTAGTACTCTAAGTAGCAAATTTTGCTGCAAATTTCACTGGTTAGATTAGCAAAGCCTTTATCAGCAAGCAGCTTGCGGTTTCACTGCTAACCATCTGTTACTGTGTCAAAACAAAACTAGAACGTGCCAAGTGTGGCTGCTGTGGTTGTTGGTCCTGACTGTTTTTCAGAGTTTTATTTTGACTTCAGATGATCAGTGCAGATAATCAGCTGTACCACTGACTTGACCCCAATGAGCCGCTGTAGATGCAGCTCCCCCACTCCCCCCCAGATGTAATTACATCACTTGGAATGTCATTGGGTGCCTGGGGCAGAACATCCACCATTAACAGGGTGAAAAAGATGGAAACTTAATGCATCCCGGTGTTAGCTCTGTGTTGAGTTAGTGAGCAGATAAAGTTGCTTGGACCCATCTGAGTTATTTTACAGAATATAAAGTGGACAAAGTCATGCGACGTCAAACGTGAAGGGACAACTGGTGATATGAAGACTATCCTCTGAGCAAACAGTATTCAGTAAAAGTGACGCAGAAATCAAATTATTGCTTCTGACTGAATTGTTCTCAATTTGTTCTTGTCTTCATTAAAAATTAAACATTTTATCCAATTTGTATAACTCCCAATTCTTGCACCAGTCTTACATCTGATCTTATAATAACTCATTGGGAGGCAGTTCAGCTCATCAGGCCCATGCTAGCCCCCAGGGGACCAACATTATTAGTCTTCTGGCTGGGCCTGAACACCTTCCTCTGCAACTGAAAAAACATAGAACAATACAGCATAGTACAGGCTCTTTGGCCCACAATGTTGTGCTGACCCTTAAACCCTGCCTCCCATATAACCCCCCCCCACCTTAAATTCCTCCATATACCTGCCTAGTAGTCTCTTAAACTTCACTAGTGTATCTGCCTCCACCACTGACTCAGGCAGTGCATTCCATGCACCAACCACTCTCTGAGTGAAAAACCTTCCTCTAATATCCCCCTTGAACATTCCATCCCTCACCTTAAAGCCATGTCCTCTTGTATTGAGCAGTGGTGCCCTGGGGAAGAGGCGCTGGCTGTCCACTCTATCTATTCCTCTTAATATCATGTATACCTCTATCATGTCTCCTCTCATCCTCCTTCTCTCCAGGGAGTAAAGTCCTAGCTCCCTTAATCTCTGATCATAATGCATACTCTCTAAACCAGGCAACATCCTGGTAAATCTCCTCTGTACCCTTTCCAATGCTTCCACATCCTTCCTATAGTGAGGCAACCAGAACTGGACACAATACTCCAAGTGTGGCCTAACCAGAGTTTTATAGAACTGCATCATTACCCTGTGACTCTTAAACTCTATCCCTCAACTTATGAAAGCTAACACCCCATAAGCTTTCTTAACTAACCTATCTACCTGTGAGGCAACTTTCAGGGATCTGTGGACATGTACCCCCAGATCCCTCTGCTCCTCCACACTACCAAGTATCCTGCCATTTACTTTGTACTCTGCCTTGGAGTTTGTCCTTCCAAAGTGTACTACCTCACACTTCTTTGGGTTGAACTCCATCTGCCACTTCTCAGCCAACTTCTGCATCCTATCAATGTCTCTCTGCAATCTTCGACAATCCTCAACACTATCCACAACACCATCAACCTTTGTGTCGTCTGCAAACTTGCCAACCCACCCTTCTACCCCCACATCCAGGTCATTAAAAAAAAATCACAAAAAGTAGAGGTCCCAAAACCGATACTTGTGGGACACCACTAGTCACAATCCTCCAATCTGAATGTACTCCCTCCACCACAACCTTCTGCATTCTGCAAGCAAGCCAATTCTGAATCCACCTGGCCAAACTTCCCTGGATCCCATGCCTTCTGACTTTCTGAATAAGCCTACCATGTGGTACCTTGTCAAATGCCTTACTAAAATCCATGTAGATCACATCCACTACACTACCTTCATCTATATGCCTGGTCACCTCCTCAAAGAAATCTATCAGGCTTGTTAGACATGATCTGCCCTTCACAAAGCCATGCTGACTGTCCCTGATCAGACCATGATTCTCTAAATGCCCATAGATCCTATCTCTAAGAATCTTTTCCAACAGCTTTCCCACCACAGACGTAAGGCTCACTGGTCTATAATTACCCGGACTATCCCTACTACCTTTTTTGAACAAGGGGACAACATTCGCCTCCCTCTAATCCTCCAGTACCATTCCTGTGGACAACGAAGACATAAGGATCATAGCCAGAGGCTCAGCTATCTCTTCCCTCGCCTCATGGAGCACCCTGAGGAATATTCCATCAGGCCCCTGGGACTTATCTGTCCTCCAACACTTCTTCTTCCTTAATATCAACATGCTCCAGAACATCAACCTCACTCATATTGTCCTCACCGTCATCAAGTTCCCTCCCATTGGTGAATACTGAAAAGAAGTATTCATTGAGGACCTCGCTCACTTCCACAGCCTCCAGACACATCTTCCACCTTTATCTCTAATTGGTCCTACCTTCACTCCTGTCAATCTTTTGTTCTTCACATAATTGAAGAATGCCTTGGCGTTTTCCTTTACCCTACTCACCAAGGCTTTCTCATGCCCCCTTCTTGCTCTTCTCAGTCCCTTCTTAAGCTCCTTTCTTGCTACCCTATATTCCTCAATAGACTCATCTGATCCTTGCTTCCCAAACCTCACGTATGCTGCCTTCTTCCTTCTGACTAGATTCTCCACCTCACTTGTCACCCATGGTTCCTTCACCTTACCATTCTTTATCTTCCTCACCTGGACAAATTTATCCCTAACATCCTGCAAGAGAATTCTAAACATCAACCACATGTCCATAGTACATTTTCCTGCAAAAACTTCATCCCAATTCACACCCGCAAATTCTAGCCTTATAGCCTCATAATTTGCCCTTCCCCAATTAAAAATTTTCCTGTCCTCTCTGATTCTATCCTTTTCCATGATAATGCTAAAGGCCAGGGAGTGGTGGTCACTGTCCCCCAGATGCTCACCCACTGACAGATCTGTGACCTGACCCAGTTTGTTACCTAATACTAGATCTAGTATGACATTCCCCCTAGTCGGCCTGTCAACATACTGTGATAGGAACCCATCCTGGACACACTTAATAAACTCTGCCCCATCTAAACCATTGGAACTAATCAGGTGCCAATCAATATTAGGGAAATTAAAGTCACCCATGATAACAACCTTGTTATTTTTGCACCTTTCCAAAATCTGCCTCCTAATCTGCTCCTTGGTATCTCTGCTGCTACCAGGGGACCTATAGAATACTCCCAATAGAGTAACTGCTCCCTTCCTGTTCCTGACTTCCACCCATACTGACTCAAAAGAGGATCCTGCTACATTACCAACCCTTTCTGTAGCTGTAATAGTATCCCTGACCAGTAATGCCACCCCTCCTCCCCTCCCCTCCCCCCATCCCTATTAAAGCACTGAAATCCAGGAATATTGAGAATACATTCCTGCCCTGAGCCAGCCAAGTCTCTGTAATGGCCACTACATCATCATTCCATATATGTATCCAAGCTCTCAGTTCATCACCTTTGTTCCTGATGCTTCTTGCATTGAAGTACACACACTTTAGCCTTTCTACTGCCTTTACACCCTTTACTGGATCCTAGACTTTCTGACTGCGAGACCTCAGTCAGTCCAGATCAGGAGCAGCATCTCCAACACCATCACACTGAGCATGGGGGCCCCCAGGGCTGTGTGCTCAGTCCACTGCTGTTTACTCTGCTGACACACGACTGTGCAGCAATACACAGCTTGAATCGCATCATCAAGTTTGCTGATGACACGACCGTGGTGGGTCTCATCAACAAGAACGATGAGTCAGCTTACAGAGAGGAGGTGCAGCGGCTAACAGACTGGTGCAGAGCCAACAACCTGTCTCTGAATGTGAACAGAACAAAAGAGATGGTTGTTGACATCAGGAGAGCACTGAATGACCACTCTCCACTGAACATTGACAGCTCCTCTGTTGAGATCGTTAAGAGCACCAAATTTCTTGGTGTTCACCTGGCAGAGAATTTCAGCTGGTCCCTCAACACCAGCTCCATAGCCAAGAGAGCCCAGCAGTGTCTCTATTTTGTGCGAAGGCTGAGAAAAGTCCATCTCTCACCACCACCCCCCCCCCCCCATCTCCATCACATTCTACAGGGGTTGTATTGAGAGCATCCTGAGCAGCTGCATCACTGCCTGGTTCGGAAATTGCACCATCTCAGATCGCAAGACCCTGCAGTGGATAGTGAGGTCAGCTGAGAAGATCATCTGGGTCTCTCTTCCCGCTATCACGGACATTTACACTACACGCTGCATCCGCAAAGCAAACAGCATTTTGAAGAACCCCACGCACCCTTCATACAATCTCTTCTCCCTCCTGCCGTCTGGGAAAAGGCACCGAAGCATTCAGGCTCTCACAACCAGACTATGTAACAGTTTCTTCCCCCAAGCTATCAGACTCCTCAATACCCAGAGTCTAGACTGACATCTACATCATTTATTATTGTATTGAAATTTGTACTCTGCTGTGCATATTGTCTTGTTTATTATTTATTTATTTATTAATTAATCACTGTACTGCCCTGCACTGTTTTGTGGACTTTATGTAGTCCTGTGTAGGTCTGTAGTCTAGTGTAGTTTTTGTGTTGTTTTACGCAGTCTAGTGTAGCCTTGAGTTGTCTCACATAGTCTCGTGTAGTTTTGTGTTGTTTTATGTAGCACCATGGTCCTGGAGGAACGTTGTTTCATTTTTACTGTGTACTGTACCAGCAGTTTATGGTCGAAATGACAATAAAAAGGGACTTGACTTTACTTGACCTCTCCTTACTTCCAAGTGGATCTGCAGTTTATTCGCTCTCACACGCGCCATCAAAGCTCTTTGATTCCATTTGCTTTTAACATATTGGTATGCTACATTAAAGAGATTCTTGAAGATCTTAACCCAAAAATCCTGTTTTGGATTGGTATTTTTTGCCAATTTCTATCTCCTTGTATCATACTGGAATATTCTCCAACAAGGTGCATTTTGTGAGGGGGTGTTACGTTTCTGAAGTGAGGTAACTGTTCACTGGTTGAATTCATTATTTTAATTACTTGGTTGCCTGGGGAATTTATACTTGAGTTTCCTTTCTATAGCAACGTGATGAGTCCACTCATTTGCTTCTCCATCAGTTGGGAGAGCAGCGGATTATCTATGGAACTCATCGTGGGCTGTAGCCTCAGTAGCATCAAGGACGCCTTCAAGGAGCAATGCCCCAAACAGGGCAGAGTCCACCTTTAGGGAACCCCAGCACCCAGGGCATGCCCTTTTTCACTGTTACCATTGGGGAGGAGCTACAGAAGCCTGAAGGCATACACTCAGTGATTCGGGAACAGCTTCTTCCCCTCTGCCATCTGATTTCTGAATGGACAATTAACTCATGAACACTACCTCATTACCTTTTAGGCCTTACTTATTCAATTTAACTAATTTATATATATAATATAACTAATTTAACTAATATATATATTTACTGTAATTCACAGTTTTTATTATAATGTACTGCTGTCGTATAACAACAAATTTCACACCATACGCAGGTAATATTAAACCTGATTGTGATTCTGATTTTAATCAATGAACTTCACATTTGTATGTCTCATAGGCTTTTTAATTATTTTGACCAAAGTGATCAGCTCACCTGAAAGTAAAGTAAGAATGAATTCTATGTTTTATTTAACCTTGCAATTAAATTAACCAAAATTCCACATTTCCTTTCCTTCACTATGAAAAAAAGTCTGTCCAAGCTTGCTATTCAGCATAAGGAACTGGAGATTTATTCTGCATGTTTTCAGTCTGGATTCAAATATCGTTCCAACATGTAAGGCAGACTTCTGCTTTCTCTGGAATGATTTAGTGCTTTATATCAACATGATCAAGTCATTTCCAGCCAGTTAGCCACTGGGTGTAGCAGCAAACTGCTGTTCAACTTAACGACAATGATAATTTTTCAACTGTCTCCTACAGAGAGGTCACAAAGTTAGAAAGTGTGGGAAATCAGTGTCACATTAGTGTATAAAGGGAAGTGATCTGAGAGAGAGATTTTGTAGGGGTTCAGGAGATGCTCAGGCAGAGTGACGCACGGAGTCTGACTTGTTTCATACCTGACCTCTGTGCTTCAGGTTGTCAATGAACACAAAATGAAAAAAGTTTCTGAATTCTTCATTCCACTATTCTATATTCGTAGGCATTGCAAGAATCCAGTAAGCTATTTTAATCAAAATTAACAGGATCCCTCAAAAAGTCAAACACTGTAGATTACAATTCAGTAAGGAATGCCTCAATAACACTGAATATTACAATCCTAAATATATTTTTTCTCATTTCATTTGGCTGCCGCTCATATTTTAAGTATGAGTCAATAGTTTTCAAATATAAGGTCTAATCATTCATCTCATTTTGTTTGAAATAGATTTTATCTTTCCAGTAATTTATTACCAATAATGTTTAATTGTCATATGTTAGTTTGTACTGTACTCTACCAACTCCAATTTGTCTCTGCAGATTGTCAGTGAGTTTGCAAACATATGACTCTGGGAGGGCTTGTTAGGGAAGTGTTGGCAGGAAAGGAGGCTAAAAATATAAGGTGCTCACAGAAACAGATGCAACAAGGAATTCAGAGGAGTATTTAGGATGTGGAACTTGTTGGCAAACGGAACCCTTGAACTGAAATATCATGAATGGATTTGTGGGATAGTTAGATAAATATATGGGGGAGAAAGAAATTGAGTGATTTGAGCAAAGTTGTTGAATGACAGAAGTTGGGGTGGAGGCTGGTGTGCATGAATTTGATGGGCAGAATGGCCTGATTCTGAATCCTATATATTTATTAGCGCTGGGTACCAAGGTAGTTACATTTCCCATCAAGTGAGCTTATGTGAGAACCCTCAATGTTGTACTCGCAAAACTTCCAAAAGCAAATGAATTAGTTTTGCTTACACACATACAAATGCACCATGCTGTGGGGAACATTGCATACCATCTCTTGGAGAGATAGGAGAATTGAAGGAAAGGGAGTGGTTACATTTTCTCCTGGTTTTCCCCCCTCAACATTCATTTCTGTGAAATAATAGCAGCTGGGAAGCAAAGGAAAGCCCTGGAGTGAATCTTGAACACATAGCCTTTTGGAAAGATGATAAAGGGTTTATATATTGAGACACTGTTGAGTCCTGACAAAGGGTCTCAACCCCAAAACACCGACTGTTTATTCATTTCTACAGATGCTGCCTGACCTGCTAAGTTCCTCCAGCACTTTGTGTGTGTTACTCTGGATTCTCTTGTGTAAATGATTCATACAGCCAGAAGAGGACAGCATGTCATCTTATTAACAATTTCTGCCTTGCGTGTTTTGAAACGTTTGCCTGCAACCAGGAAAACAAGACAGGTGAATTTGAGAGATGAGAGAGCTTTGCATAGTAGCAGAAGAATTTCAATGCATTCCTTCAACTGATAGAAAAGGGCTGTAACTCGATGGATGCTGGCTTTCAACTGAGATATTCAGGTGAAGTGCTACTTAGATGGGAATGAATCTCGTGGTAGATTAGCTGGCTAACCTTCTTTCCACCAAAAATACAATTTAATTGCCCTTGTACCCGGGACTAAGCTGTGTGTAAATTGGCTGCTATGTTTTAAAAAACAACTCAAACTGCTATTAAAGTCCCTAAGGGTATTAAAATGCAACAACTTTCTCCAATGATGAAAAAATTGCATGAAATATACTTAAAATAATAAAAGTGTGTGTTTTTCATTCTTTCTCTTAGTTATACAAAGTTCTTTAAATTACTTCAGAGAGAAGCCAAAGTCCGACATCTGACTGAGCAATGATTACCGACACTGGAGCCGATATCCTGCCTCCATTCATCACAGCTTCCTGGTGGCACACACAGCATTTGGTCAGATGCCAAACATTTCTCAATGACCATCATTAATTTTGAAGTTGCCGAAATGAAGCAACTAGATCTGAGGCTGCCAGCTGACTCCGTACCTCATAATAAGTATATATGATACTGCTGGAGTCAGGGCACTTCACACTGGGTGCTCACTTAACAACTCAAATCTGTCTCAACCCAAACATTTTGGCAGACTTCCTGGATAGCTCCAATATTTGGGATAATAACAGCACCGTCTTCATAAATCAGAAATTTAGTAACTTGCTATAAGGAGTCCGTCTGTACATTTAAATAAAACTCACTCCATCTCTTCTGCGACCACTGCATTTTACTTCCTCCATATCAATATTAACCCAGGTCAAATAAGCACCAGGAAATAGTGAAGAGGAATCGACAACTGGCACTATTAGCTATCCAAATAGATAAGATGCTTCATTTCTGGTTACATTGAAACATATGACAGTCTTAGGATAATACTTTGTCACAATAACAATTACCATCTTGTAGAACACAATCGAAAGTATTAGTTGATTAAGCTAAACATGGAAAATATCTGGTCATAACCGGTCAGGATGTGCCAATGACAGTGACATTTTCATGATAGTGCAGCTAGCGAGACAAACAGACATTCCTTGGGAAGACAGTGTCATATCTTCGGTCTCCATAGTGATCTCTGGCACTGTTGAATTCTGGGTGTTCACGTGTTTGTAGGGCACATCAACTGCAGCAGAACTGCATTCGGCCATAGGCCTGTAATCACAAAGCCTGGCATAATCTTTACTTCACTGAAAATCCAGAAACTAACTGACTACAGAGCGTTCAAAAGTATTCTAGGAACAATGACTACAGTACCAACCTGGCAAAGCGGCAAGGCAGGACTGCATGCATGCCAAACAAGGGACAGAGCTGAGTGACCCCACAACCAAACAATCAGCTGCCATTTCTGTACTGGTTGAAAGTGGTGGTGAACAGTTACACAGCTAAGAGGAGGAAGCTCTCAAGCATCCCAAAAAGTTGGCAAAAACTTTCAACCCTAAGCTTTGGATGGTTGATCCATATCGAAGTCCAGCCAAAATTTCACCTGAATCTAAACCACCCAAACTGATTCATTCAACCTGTAGCAACAGCACAGAGCAGGCTGGCAACATCCCGGCTGCAGAAATGAGCTCTTGTGTTCAGGATTAGCTGTGCTGCCAGCTAAACTGCACAATAACAGCTACAGCAGAAGTTTCCGCTGAACAAAATGAAAAATAGCCCAATGTGCTGAGCCCAAGAAAAGCAGGACAAATCTAACCTGAGTCAACCTTGTGAAAAAGAAGGCGGTTGTAATAGATAGAGAGTAGTTATCCCATTCCCAGCAGAGAGGTGCAGGACACCAGCAGACAGCTGTAGGATCAAAGCAGATAGCTGCAGGACCCTAGCAGACAGCTGTAGGACACCAATAAACAGCTATAGGATCCCAGCAGACAACTGCAGGATCCAAGCAGATAGCTGTAGGACTCTGGCAAACAGCTGTAGGACACCAGTTGACAGCTGTGGGTCCCCAGGAGACAACTGCAGGACCCCAGTAGACAGCTGCAGGACCCCAGTAGACAGCTGCAGGACAACTGTAGGACCCTAGCAGACAACTGTAAGAGTCCTTCAGGCAGCCAGTTCCTAGAGCTAGGTGTCACCAGATGTGAGCATCGATGAACAAAGCGCTGGTGAATAAATGCTGCTGGATTGCATTGTCATGATACCTTCCATCACTTCACTAACTGAGAATTAGCCAAAGATGGCAATTAGCTAGGAGAGGACCATCCAGCTACCTTCAGCTGTTTCATTGAATGCCTCCTATCCCTGAAAATTTCACAGGTGTGGTCTTTCTATCCACAGCAACTCAGATAATGCACCAACATTCATATAGTACGACTTGGGCAGATAATGTACCAGCATTCATATAGTACAACTTGGGCAGATAATGTACCAACATTCATATAGTACGACTTGGGCAGTTAATGCACCAACATTCATACAGTACGACTTGGGCAGATAATGCACCAACATTCATATAGTACGACTTGGGCAGATAATGTACCAACATTCATATAGTACGACTTGGGCAGATAATGTACCAACATTCATATAGTACGACTTGGGCAGATAATGTACCAGCATTCATATAGTACGTCTTGGGCAGATAATGCACCAGCATTCATATAGTACGACTTGGGCAGATAATGTACCAACATTCATATAGTACGACTTGGGCAGATAATGCACCAACATTCATATAGTACGACTTGGGCAGATAATGTACCAACATTCATATAGTACGACTTGGGCAGATAATGTACCAACATTCATATAGTACAACTTGGGCAGATAATGCACCAGCATTCATATAGTACGACTTGAGCAGTGTCCAGGATTGGACTGAGATGTTGAAAGTACTGGCCAGAGTCAGTCAACGTTGAGTTTATTATCACAGGCACAAGTACAGGGATGTATAGGTGCAATGAGAAGCTTCTTTTCAGCAGCAACAGAGGCACACGCTCACACAAAATATACATGAGTTAAACACGACTTTTACAAGGAAGAACACAAGTGTACAAGAACAACAAAAAAATCAAAGTCCGTTTTGGGACAAAGTGATCGAAGTAGTCAGAGTGTTGCTAAACTCTAGTGACTCAGGTTGTGCTGGTTGGTTCAGGAACCAGGTGGTTGAAAGGAAGAGCTATCCTAATCACCTCCCTTTATTCACCAATGGTTGCACCATCACTGGATCCCCAACTACCAGCATTCTGGGGCTCACCTTCATCCGGTCATGTCAGCACCGTGACTATAAGGGTAAGTCAGAGGTACAGTGGGTGCTATGAGGCGAGTTCTCTCCTTCTGTCAAGGCTGCAGCTTAAGCTCTATTGTAGCAACTTACTGCACCTTCTCCAGATCCATCCCTCGAACCTGTAACTTCTGCCACAAGGGCAAGAGCACAAGGGAATGCCCCCACCACCTCCCAATCATGCAGCACCCTCGCTTGGAAATATGTTATCAGTTCATCAGACTAGGCTCCCTAGCGGCAGCACTGCAGGACAGCATTGATTCAAAAAGGTTAGTCACTGTCTTCTTAGAACAAAGAGCATCAGAGCACAGTACAGGTCCTACAGCCTATAATATTGTGCCAAACATTTGACCATCAATCAAACTTATGGTAGATGTGTGGAACACCCTGCCAGGGTACATTAGGGGCATTTAAGAAACTCTTAGATAAACACACTGATGAATGGTCTGTTTTTCTGTCAATCATGTGTCTCTCTAAGACTTTCTGAAATACCCCTAATGTTCTGCCTCTTCCACCAACCCTAGCAAGGTGTTCTGTATATCTACCACTCTCTGTGTAGAAAACTTTCCTCTGACATCTCTCATGCTTCTCTCCAATCACCTTAAATTTATGCCCCGTCGTATTATAAATAGATGCCCTCTTGTATTGTCCCCTTGTATAATTAAGGATGTTTAGCGATGCCTATATCCGATGATGTGTCATTCTGGGTCATCCAAAACCTTTCACAAAATGGCGTAATTCAAAGTTATGGTTTAATTAAACAAAAATGTGTACTGAAAGGTGAGAATAGGTGGAAATAATCAGGTCAGAGCAATGATTACAGTTTCTGGCACACTGTAGTTAATGGTTCACTCATGCATATTTAGTCACCGGCACTGATCCAATACATTGTAGATGAGAAATTTTACTTTCATAGATCTAAAAAATAATCATATCCTTGGTATTGGGATAGTACGGATAACGTATTTTTGATGCAATTGGTTCCTCTGAGGACATTCTAGCAATTGCTCTGGTTGCACTGCAGTGATGACTTTAAGGAAGAGTTAAACCCACAGGTCTCGAAGGTCTATTGGAAAGGTATCCTATTTTCAACAATGTGTGGCTAGCTCACCATCAGGCAAATCCATTGTATTTATTGATCAGATTGGTGTCAGGCATTTGAATGAGCCACCTTGTCACAGACAGGAAGAATGGAGAGAATCAAGAATCAAGGGATCTGAGGCAGAGGGATTATTTTAGTTAGGCATTTGATTACTAGTTTAATTAGTTCAGCGCAACTTTGTGGACTGTTCTCTGTCCTGTGTTCTGGGAGAAGTCAAAAATTCAATTTCAGCAACTTGATCTATTCCTGGACCAGAAACGTTTCCAATTTTGCATTTGGTGCTCAGTGGAGGTGTATAAAATGGAAAGGGAAAATACTTTAGAGGTTTTATTTCAAACTCACGTGAGGATGCAAAACTGGGCTGAGAAGTTGCAGATGGAGTTTAACCCAGATAAGTGTGAGGTGGTTCATTTTGGTAGGTCAAATATGATGGCAGAATATAATATTAATAGTAAGACTCTTGGCAGTGTGGAGGATCAGAGGGGTCTTGGGGTCCAAGTCAATAGGACACTCAAAGCTGTGGCGCAGGTTGACTCAGTGGTTAAGAAAGCATACAGTGCATTGGCCTTCATCAATCGTGGGATCAAGCTTAGGAGCCGAGAGGTAATGTTGCAGCTATCTAGGACCCTGGTCAGACCCCACTTGCAGTATTGCACTTTGTTCTGGGTCGCCTCACTACAGGAAGGATGTGGAAACCATAGAAAGGGTGCAGAGGAGATTTACAAGGATGTTTCCTGGATTGGGGAGCATGCCTTATGAGAACAGATTGAGTGAACTCAGCCTTTTCTCCTTGCAGCGATGGAGGATGAGAGGTAGGAATGACTTCCTATGCTGCTCAGTGTTACATCTCGGTGGAATGAGTCTCTGGCTGAATGTACTCCTGTGCCTAACCAGTACATTATGGAGTGGATGGGAGTCATTGTCCAAGATGGCATGCAACTTGGAAAGCATCCACTTTTCAGACACCACCGTCAGAGAGTCCAGTTCCACCCCCACAACATCATAATGAGAGGCATTGATCGTGTGGATAGACAGAGGCTTTTTCCCAGGGCTTAAATGGCTAGCATGCGAGGGTATAGTTTTAAGGTGCTTGGAAGAAGGTACAGAGGAGATGTCAGGGGTAAGTTTTTTACGCAGAGAGTGGTGAGTGCATGCTGCTGGCAATGGTGGTGGAGGCAGAAATGATAGGGTCTTTTAAGAGACTCCTGGATGGCTACATGGAGCTTAGAAAAATAGAGGGCTAAGGGTAAGACTAGGTAGGGCCATATTCAGCACAGCTTTGTGGGCCGAAGAGCCTGTATTCTGCTGTAGATTTTCTATGTTTCTATGTTATGGGTATGAATATTAAATAAATGGCAAACTCATGGAGCATGATGTGCACCATGTATCTTGTCAAGGCCAACGGTGAATAATAAACCTATGTTATACAAAATCCCTTCAGATTCAATACTTCTTTACACCTGATTATTTAAGTTAAGATCAAAGTAAAACTGTCAGAATATTACTTTTACTTCAACAAAACAGGGTATTTATTTTATTCCTGGAAAACTATATTACCTTCAAAATTATTTCAAAGTTCATATTTTGTGTCACTGACTTGGTGACAATGCTTTATTACAATGTCAGTTTTTCCCTCTCCATTTCTCTGACAGCAGAGACTGACTTTTAATGGGAGTGACTTCAATCTGACAACACAGCTTCTCTACTGAGAGATGGAAGGATTCCCATCATCCACCCATACTGTGGGCTACCTGAAGGCTAGGTGTAATCGAACAGGATGGAAAGCAAATGACCCGTTAATTTCCCACCCAGTGGGTTGGACTGAAGTTATCTCCGAGACTCCAGCCAGCAAAGCATTAGTCCACAGCTTGTTTCCTCAGTGTATGGCTGAGTCTTCTAGCTGTTGGCTGATACGGTTTATAGGATCAGCTGGAAAGTGTTAACAACAAGTTTCACCCCCTTTATAATTTTTTTTTGCTTGTCATGGGATCTTTCAAAATTCCAAATCCAGAGATCTCTTCTGTGTTGGAATGACATCAGGCAACTCATTGTTGCAACAACTACGCGAAGCTTCCCAAAAGTAAGGATATCGTTCTTGTTGACACTCGTCACAGCCTGTTGTGCCACTGGTGTTTAGGGCAGCAGTGAGGTCCTCATTCTCTATCTGTCCTTGGCCATCTTCTCTATTGTGTTCAGGGTCCTCATTTCTGCCTCTGCGGTACAGCACTATGTTGTCTTTGGTTTCCCGCGATTCCTCCGCCCTTCAGGGGTCCAATGAAGGAGTCGTCTCATCATATGACCAATCCATCTCCAGCGTCTCCTCATGATGATGGTGTCCATGTCCACTTGATGACACTGAAGGAGTAAGATGTGCTTGGAGATCTTTCTTGGCCAGAAAATGAGGAAGATCTTCCAGAGGATCATGATGAGGAACGATGACACTAAATGCATACAGATCCTTTGTGCCTCCAAGAAATAGCTCCCCACGTACACAAAGTTGCATTGAGTGGACCATTCACGGGCCTTGCTATAAGGAAACAGCTTAAATGTCAAGTGTACTGAAAATTTATACCCAGCTCAAGATCGATCATGTTAAGCACATATTTTATTTATATATAATATATATTAAGCACATATTATATCATATTAGAGTTGACAATCAAACTAAATGCTGAAATCTGATTAATGCTTGATACTAAACCTCAAGAGGTACTGAATTCCATCACCCTGTACAAAGTGCATCATTATTTTTGAGGGGAACAAGGAAATTACCCGAAGAAGCTTAAAATCAAATGCAAAGGAACACTGTCAATAAGACTTACTATTACTTATTGATCTGTGAAGAAACACCATGTTCTTTTGTGAACTGGAACTCCAAAAAAAATCTTATTGCCAGACTTCTAACTTAAGTAAAATGTTTTGCTGCCATGCTGTTGAATTCAGAAGATTAATTTTAGTTTGCTGATGGAGGTTCATGTTGCTCAAGCTGATCTTCTTCCACATCACAAATTAACACCCTTGAAAATATTGCAGTCTCTTCCAGCCAAGTCCAGCTGCTCCTCATTCAATCCATTTATTTAAAAGTTCTCAGATGTCTTGACCTTGAAACCTTGTCTTCAAAAGTCAGAATGCTCCTTTTATCTGAATAAGACAGCCCACCACTGAAATGATGAAAGGGGACAAAACTTTCTTTAAGCTGTCTCCAATGTGGCTGAGTTATTGGTGACTGAATAGTGTCAGTTCATGTGAAGAGACAGCTTCCAGCCTTCAGTGGGTTTCCGGTGGGTGAGGAGCACATGTGCCAGTGCAGATTTCAGGGGATGCAGAATCTAAGACCTCACCTTTTGCCAAAGGGGTGGCTGCTAACTACTAAAGAGGAGTGGAAGCTTGGCCGATGAAATGCCATTGACTAGCACTTAAAGCTATGGAGAGGATATTCAAAACTTTCTCACAGTGAGGCCAGCATTATGGAAGAGGAGGTGGTGACTCTTTGTGGAGTTCTTGACCCCATCAATAAAGGATTTTGACTTCAGGGCCTTTTTGTCCACTGAGCTTCTGCTAACCTGCGCTGAGATGAATGCAGTGTTTAACAGAGAGAACCACACAACAGCTATTGAGATTCTACACTTAGGGATGGATGATTCATCATCAGAGTCAAAGAATGACCACAGTGAACCAGGAAAATCCGCTCATGGGATGAGTGGGAGGCATTCAAAGAAGAATGTAATGGTGTGCAAGCCAAAGGAAGAACATCAATAGGTGTAGGCAGTTATATGAGAAGGCAAACAAACTCCAGGAAAAAGCATGCAAAAGAAAACTGAAATTAGATCTTAGCAACTGGAAGATGTATAAAGAAAATCAGAAAAGGGATTACATGGGCAAGATCGTGGGAACAAAAGGGACCCTGGAACAAAACGTACAATCATATCAACATCAAAGCAAAACAGAGTCCTTGAAAAGTGAAAAAGATGGTATTATGAACAGGGCGAAAACTCTTACACCAGTAAATCAGATTGCTAACTTTGCTGAATTAATCCATTTGCACTTAAAGAAGAGCATGGCTAACAAAGTTGCCTAGTGACCAGGGATTGATCCCGAGCTCCTGTGGGGGCCGTCTGCATGCTCTCCCTGTTATTGTGTGGGTTTCTTCTGGGTACTATAGTCTACTCAGAGATCTCCACATGAGGTCATGGGAAATTGTCCCTAGTGTGTAGATAGAGAGTGAAATCTGAAGTACCGTAGATTCCGGACTACAGAGCGCACCTGATTAAAAGCCGCAGGCTCTAATTTTAGAAATAAAATCAATTTTTTAATTGTAAAGGCCGCACCGGATTTTAGGCCGCACCGCTACTTTTAAATATACATACGTATCGGTAACACAAATTACGTTGCATATACTTTTTTACTGAACAGCACGAACAACATTCCAATATCTCCTAGCAACTGGTAAAAATATATATACTGCAGCCTACCAGGAAAAGTTATTGATCGACTTTAACTTAAAAGCAGCGTTTTCGCTCGGGTCTAATCGGGTCTGACGTGCTTGCGCAATGCGATCGGGTCTAATCGGGTCTGACGCGCTTGTGCAATGCGATCGGGTCTAATCGGGTCTGACGCGCTTGCGCAATGCGATCGGGTCTGACGCGCTTATGCAATCGGGTCTAATCGGGTCTGACGCACTTGCGCATTGCGATCGGGTCTAATCGGGTCTGACGCGCTTGCGCAATGCGATCGGGTCTAATCGGGTCTGACGCGCTTGCGCATTGCGATCGGGTCTAATCGGGTCTGACGCGCTTGCGCAATGCGATCGGGTCTAATCGGGTCTGACGCGCTTGCGCAATGCGATCGGGTCTAATCGGGTCTGACGCGCTCGGGTCTTGCTTTTCTTCGAGTATTTTCCATGTTGATGAGGGTGAGTACAAATGACTGATTTACAATAATTTAATTGTGAAAGTGCGCTTGATTTATCGTACAATTTCATTGGACCTCTGTGAACTACTCATCAATTTTATTGGTCTACTGTTACGAGGCAAAATGTTTACGAGGCGGCATGAAAAAAAAACATGTATTAGCCGCTCTGGATTATAGGCCGCAGAGTTCAAAGCTGTTCAAAATGTGGGAAAAAAGTAGCGGCTTATAATCCGGAATCTACGGTAGTTGAAGGGAATGTATGAGAAGTTTGATCAGCAGTGACTTAATGTAAATGGGTGCTCGATGATAAGTGGATACTTGGTGCTCTAAATGACCTGATCGACTTTGAGACTTAGTAACTGCCCTGAGCACCTTCTTATCAGTGTAGAATAACACCGTGCACCGGTTAACATTCACCACTGCAAAGAGGAAACAACGGATATTTTGTGTGATTATTTTGCACTAGGGAAAGGAGAATGGATCTGAGGATTCACCAAAATTGACATAAATAGAGCAGGATCCAGATTATGCCTTTAAATGTTTGTGACTCTAAATTGCACTCCTGGCAGCTATCTATCTAAATGAAAGAAGTTTGAGTCTTCCACATAGACAATCACTTTGTTTCTGACCTTGGCACTCTGTTGAACTCCATCTTGCTGAGAATCCCCATGATTTAAGTGAGGGAAGTCTTGTCATGTTCGAACAAGTGTGGGATGCATAACTACATAGTTTAAAATCTGAATGAGCACTGCACAGCTATGGATAGGAAAGCAAAGTGAAGACCAGTTCCTTTTGTTTTAGTTATTTCAGTTTAATTTGACAGGTTTTAAATATTTATATGTTTTAGGTGCTTTTGAAATATTTAATTTTTAATCATTTCACACTACCATTATTTAGTTAATGATTCAATGAGAAAGTTGTTTTATAGTATTTTGACAGATGGCCAAGCAGGGGTCGGGACTTTCCTGGCAATCAAAGCATTTGGGTTCTCTATAGGTTGGGACTTCTTCCCTGTGATACTGGAGACTTTTGACACCCAGGTCATGCTGCTGAACTCAAGGGGACTTTGGATTATCAAGATAGACCCTCCATATCTGGACCCGATCAGTACAAGCGTGGGAAGAACGTGGGCCGTGATTAGGGGTAGAGAGTCTGTGCTGGCAAATTCTGGCCCAATATTCATGATGAAAATAGTAATGCTAATAGGCGATATGTCTTCAGCTCTGGACTGCTTTCATTTAAGGTTGTAATGGGAGTAGTTGATAACATCACGAGATGTCAGAAACCATCATCAATTGTACACTTTAGACTGAAAAATTAAACATGTCACACCACTATTTAAAAGGGAAACCTGGGAATTATAGACCAATTAGTTTAACATCTGTTGCTGGGCTTCACTGGAATCTGTAATTAAAGACAGAATAAGTGAGCATTTTCTGGTGATTAGAGCGAAGCCTGTTTAAAGGGTTGGTCATGTCAAATGTACCAGACTGAATTTTTTTGAAGGAATAACCAAAAGAAGTGGAGTGAACTTCAAGAAATATTGTTTGTATTGACTTCTAGGATGTATCTGAAAGTTAGTCAAGTTGAAGAAAACAGATGGCAAATTGTGGACCAGATTAGTGGATTGACTGATGAGGCAGCAGGATAACATGCAAATACTCAGACGAACAGGATGTGTTCCACGGGGATTTCTGTTCAGGTCCCCCTTGTTTATTATATTAGTTACAACTCAAGTGATGACTCAGAAGGTCACATAGTCAAGTTACAAATGACTCAAAAGTAGATAGCATTGAGGAAAGCATAGATTAAAATTAAGTACAAAAGATTCATGGATTAAGCAAATGAACTTCAATGTAGACCGTTGCAAAGTCCAATATAAATTTTTAAAAGAATCAGGTATCTTCTAAATTGTGAACAGCCACAATCAATGGAAAATGGCAAATCTCATTCTAAAGGTTTTAGCAAGAAACCTCAGCTGGGAAACTAATAAAATACTGAGGAAATGCTGGCCTTCATATGAGACCATAATCTGTGGACTGCCAGATCCCTCAAGTAAATCTGATAAATTCCATGGCACAACACTGAAAATGAACACAGGGGGTCTCGCACTATGCTGGCTGATACTTCCTGTACTCAATCACAATAATTAAATATTTCTTTAGCTTTGGGACCTCTTTGGACCTTGTTACTGATGAACGTCGACCATCTATTCTCCTCCAAAGATGCTGCCTGACCTGCTCTGTTGCTCCAGCATTTTGTGTGTGCTACCCTTTGTTGTTGAGGGGTTTCTGTTGCAAATGGTGATTGAATCTAGAACTCTTCCACTTTAGCTCTGAAACTGTACGGTTTGACAAACAATAAGAATATTAGCATTCATTTTGAGAGGACTGGAATATAAAAGCAAGGATGTGATGCCGAGGCTTTACAAGGCATTGGTCAGACTGCACTTGGAGTATTGTGAACAGATTTGGGTTCCCAATCTAAGAAAAGATGAGCTGCCATTGGAGAGGGCCCAGAGGAGGTTCACAAGAATGATTCTGGGAATGGAAGGGTTAATGTATGAGGAGTGTTTGATGGCTCCGAGCTGATACTCACTAGAGTTTAGAAGTATAAGAAGGGATCTCATTAAAATCTATCAAACATTGAAAAACGGAATGGATATGGAGAGGCTGTTTCCTATAGCGGGAACCTTGGATGAGAAGGCACAGATACACAAGGGATTCTGCAGATGCTGGAGAAGGACGTCCCTTTAGAAAAGAGAGGAGGAGGAATTTATTTAGCCAGAGGGTGGTGAATCTGTGCAATTCATTGCCACAGATGACCATGGAGACCAAGTCACTGGGCATACTTAAAGCAGGTTCTCGATTAGAAAGGCGTGAAAAGTTACGGGGAGATGCCAGGAGAAGGATAAAGGATCAGCCATGATGGAATGGAGCAGACCTGATGGGCCAAATGGCCTCACTCTGTTCCCATATCTTATGGTCTAAAAGATAAATGTAAATAAGGGAAACACAACCACAATCTTGTAGAAATGCAGAACAGGCTCAACATGAAAGGCCCAATCTTATTTCTATATTCCCCTGTTTACCCATTCATGAACAAACATACATTGAAATCGATTTTTTTTGCAGGTTCCAATAATGCAAATGGGCCCAATTGTGCCTCAATGTGTGAAATGCCTGCTCTCAGGTCTCGTCCTGAAGCAATGACTGTTCATTTCCCTCCAAAGGCCCTGCCTGGCTTGCAGAGTTCCTCCAGCACCTTCTGTGCATTGCTCAGGATCTCCAGCATCTGCTGAATCCCTTGTGCATCTGTGAGTTTAAATCCTGTTTATACTTCATTTCCACACCGCTATTGGAACCGTCTGTGATCTCAACCCTACGAGTTAAAGCTACATCCAGAACTACTTTTAAAACTTATTCTTAAGGAATAATCTCTTCATCTATGTTTGACGTCAACCCACATATTCACAGTTACATGTGGTGACGTTATTCAGCACATCAGGCAGCATCTGTGAACAGGGAAGCAGAGTGGGCCTCACAGGCCTGAGACTCTGGGTCAGAAATCCAGATATAGATTCCTCCTATTGTACAGCAATAGGCTGAATTGTGATGGCTATTAGCCAATCACTTCAAAGGAACTGCTGCCTATCAACCCCTGACAGCTTGGTTTGTCTTGCATTTCTGCACATGTGTGATGGAAGGTGAAAATCTGAGATGAGTTGGAGGTCAATTTCTCCCCTTCCTGTGCGATGCTCACACCTGGTTCTCCTTCTGCAGAGGCTGGGATCGGGGCCTTTGAAGTCTGACCTTACATCCCAGCTGTCTCCAGTGATGAGTGCCAAGGCTTCAAAGCACTGAGTATCATTGCCCAGATATTAATTACTTCTTTAGCAAAAACAGAAATAGCTCCATTTATATAGTGCCTTTCACAACTTCAGGGAAGTACAGCCAAGGAAGTACTTTTTGAAGAGTTACTCCTGTTATTATGTCGGCAGCCAAGTAGGCCACAGAAGCAGCAATCAAAAACAAAGTCACAGAGCGTTACAGCACAGAAACAGGCCCTTCAGTCCATCGAGTTAATGTTGAACTGTTACTCTGTCTGGTCCCATCAACCTGCACCATCATGGACTTATCCAGGTCTCGCTTAAATGTTAGCAGCTGGTTCCACACTCTCACTGCCCGCTGAGTGAAGAATGTTCCCCTTAAATATTTCACCTTTCACCCTTAACCCTATGACCTCTAGTTCTAGTCTCAGTAGAGAAAGAAACCTCAGTAGAGAAAGCCTGCTTGCATTTACCCTATCTACATACCTCGTAATTTTGGACACAATTAGGACCAAACTGCCTGCTTTAGTTCTGCTTTTTGAAGTGATTGTTATTGGGCAAGAGATTGAGGTTTCCAAATAGTGACAGGGGATCTTTTGTGTTGACCCAAGAGAGGAGAACGGGCCTTGGATTAAAGCCTCATTCCAAATGCAGCGCCTGCAACACTGCAGGATCCACTTGTTACACAGCTCCACCCTAAGTTTCTGCCTTTTGATGCAGCTGCGGGTTCTGGAAACCTGAATCAAAAAGAGAAAATGCTGGAACAATCAGGCAGCATCTGTGGAAAGACAAAGGATGAAAAGACTTTTACCTGAAACTTTAAGTTTCTCTCTCTACAGATGCTGCCTGATCTGTTCCCAGCATTTTCTGCTCCTGTTATAGAATTCTGGGCTACAGTCTGATCGGACAACGTAAAAACTGATTCCCTCGAGGGTCCTGCTCCTGGTGTCAGATGCCAATCATTCTCATCTCATAGGCCCATTAGTTTTGATTGCTTAAAGCATTTCCTTTCCATTAAGGTGCCTTAATCCCTTTCAATTCATGAAGGAAACACTCACACATCCTACAGAAATAAAACTCTGAATTTCTCCATTCACCATTACTTGTTTAGTTCATCCACAACATTCCCCTTTTTCTTTTAGACATCCAGTCTAATTGATTCCCTTCTCCCTGAGTCTCCACGGCTGAGTTTTCTCTTCAAGTACTATTAACATTCAACGGAAGTGCCGTTGGTGTGGATACTGGACAGCTGACACCTCCGTGCAGGGCAACCATTCCTGCTGCCATTTGATCCTGCTCCAGGGGAAGCGACATTAGGCATGCAACCAAGACAAGGGTGTGAGGCTCTCTGGCAGCTCTCCCTTATCCGTTTCTCCCCCAGGAGAGGCTGGAGGCTCTTTCCATGAAAACGTAACCTTTGGGTTACGGAACTCATTCAGGTTTCCGCTATTGATAAGCCCCACTGCACGTGTGAACAGGGCAGAGCTTGGCTGAGAAACTCTTAACGTTTGGTTGGATGAGTCAGCAGCCAGTCCCCCACTGAGTAACCACAGAAGCACACTTACTACAACATCGTGTACAGCCCACGATTCTCGTCAGAAAACAAGCAATATAGCCATTGCTTCACTGTTTCTGTGTTTTACTAGTTATGAGAATAGAAGTTCTTCTAATTATTAAAAGCCAGCTTTTGAAATCTAATTTCAGTGCCACTCCCTGAACAGTAAAGAGGAAGAGTAAAACATACAGAACCAATCAGTTGTCACGGTCATAATTGACCAACTTAGCTGCTTGACATTTATACAGCCATGACCCCTGTGGGGACAAACCAGTACCTGTTTATAAAACGCTTCGGAGATGTGTGATGATTTCTAACAGATTGTTATTGTCCGTCTTGTTGTCTGCTGTTGTTCGCTTGTAGCTGCCCAGAGGGGTGGAAGTGGACACTGAGGTTACATTTTAATATGAAGTTGACTTAAAGGGCACCCTGGCTAAACTGGTTGGGATATGAGGCTGTTAGCGGGTCCTTTCCACAGAGCAGACCGTGGGATCTCTAAACAGGGGCAGGCACCTCTGAATCTAAAGGGCACAAGAGGAAGATGTGTAACCTTTTCTTGGTTACTTCTTTTTACCAGATGCTCTTTCTTCTTTACATTAGTCGATAACTCTTTTTGAATGTGAACAGACAGTGACAGAAGAAAGAAGATCATTGCATGTTTCTGTTCTGAAAAGTGCCCATTATGCCTGTGAATGCTTGAACTAGCAGCTTTGGGTGACTTTTGCTCCTCTTCCTGCACAGGTCACATGCCAATCCTTAACTAAAGAGGATGGGATTCTCCTCGAATCTGATTCCTTGAGGGTTCTTCTGTCTCTGGTGAGAAAATGAATCACCTCATTGAGTTCTCTGGCATCAAGGGAGCAAGGTTGGGTTCCTTTACTGGAACAGACTATGTTATAGAAGAATCTGAATGAGGTTTTTAAACCGTGAGAGCTTTTGAGAGGGTCAGTGGGCAGGGAGTAAAGAAAGATAGAAAGCGGGAAAGATAGGCTGAAATAGGGAGACAAACAGAGGAATGAAGAAAGGAACAGACATGGATTAAAAGGAAGGACAAACAGTAAAAAAGATAGAAACAAAAGCACAAGAGATTCTGCAGATGCTGGAAAATCATGGCAACACACCTAAAATGTTGGAGGAACTCAACAGGCCAGGCAGCATCTGTGGAAATGAAGGAACAGTCGACATTTCTGGCCAGGACCCTTCTTCAGAAAGACAGGCAGGAATAAAAAGGAGAAAGAAAGAAAGAAAAAGAGATAATGGTGAAAGATAGAACAAGAGACAGAAGCACAGACTGATTGATTTAGATTAATGAAAGGAGCCACAAGGCCACAATTCCCAGGCCAAGAATGTGTGCAAATGCTGTTTTATCCCAGGAGCTCCACTGAATTATCATTCCTGAAGCTTGCATCTTATCACTTCGCCAAAGGTCTCACAGCACCTATGGTGAATAACTTTGAAGGACAGATCATTGACTTGTTCTTTGTTGCAGTTGAAAGGGACGTTGCCAGACGACAGCAGCACACTCCTTTAAAAAGACAAATACACTCCAGTAACATTACTGAGGCTTGATTGCGGTGTTAACCTTAGGCCTCACGGTTTGTCTGGCAACATGAATATCTGAGGAAAAGGCATGGCATCCGGAAAGACAAGATTAATTTGTAGTGGTTTACTCTCCCTTTTATATGAGGAAGCAGCCTCCACTGTAAAGACTTCCCATCCCCCAGGATATACATGCCCTGACCACTCCCTCTGTCAAGTTCCCACCTGAGCATAAATCACAGATAGTTTCTCTCCAGCATCCTCCTTCTATCCAAAGTTTCCCTTGTACCCACCAGGACTTGAGTGATTGTCACATAGGATGTTTACAAAAGTTTTTAAAAAACAACTCTGGGTGATTTTGTCTTTCTTGGCTACATCTCAGCACCCTTCATACTGGTGGAAGAGACTGGCAGGGATAGCAAGCGGTCTTGTGGTGTCAGTTCACAAACTGCAGGGTAAGGGATTGTTGGAAGTGTGGGCTACTCTGTCTCCAGATCTGAGCCATCTTCACCTTAATGTAAGCTGTCTTTTACTTCAAGTTCCACGACTGGTTCCAGGTTTAGGGTTTTTCAGAGGAAGATCAGGAAACATAAAGGGTGAGAATGTGCAAGCTGGCCCACTCCTGGACGAAATACTTAGTTAGCTGGTATGATAAGTTAATAACACATTTTGCTGGAGAGCTGACTGGACCCTGATAGCTGTGCTCTGTATTCAAAGGGCCTTCCAAAACGTGCTGACATTTGGATCTGGGTAGGGACGAGGGAGCATACAGTACAAGCACTCCCACGGAAAACGTCTCTTTCCCTGAATTCATCCAGAAATGGCAAAGCTGTAAAGCATTCCGAATGTCTCTGATATTAGAAAATTTCAAAGCAGTAAAACCTATCAGAAGCTATAGAAATTCTTAAAACTTAAAATAAACCTACTCAATTGTGGAAAATCTACTACCAAAATTCCTTGTAGATAAGCTTCTTGTCTGAAATTAGTGTTGAAGCAATTTCTGTGCCAGGTCCAGTATGATACAAGATATTAACACAGTTTTCCCACTAAATACTGTGGATGGGTAATTGCTGCAAGATTGGGGTCCCTCACTGGGTTCAAGGAGGTGTCTCGTCTCAGAGTACGGAGGTTAATTAGCAGTGAATTGCTGACATTTCAGGACATCTGAGTTCTCATGGAAATCCTGAAACTGCACATGTCTACACCAGAAAATATCCATTGTTACATGAACAGGGGCCCTAATCTCACTCTATATTGTGTTCATTTACTGTGTTCAATAATGCAAAGAAAATAGTTCTGTCTGCCAGGAGGCCAGTTGAATCTGAACTAGTGTTCTAAGCCAGACCATTTCTAACTGCTCCCCCCCCCCCACCCACATCACAAGGTCAAAAGTGGAGAGCTAACACCTATTCACTTCCTAGCAAATGAAGCTGTCCGCTTATCAGGACCTTGGCAGCATTTTGACATCAGGCCAACTGAATGACTGACATTGGCTAACTTCAAAGAAGAATCTCCATACCACCCCTTATTTACAATAGCATCACTACCACAGGATCTCCCCACCCAGAAACCCATTCAGACAAGCTACATAATTATTAAGGTTACGATACTGAGTGAGAGGCTTTGAATATGAGACGCACTCCAATTCTGCTATCGTGTGAGCTGGTCTCCTCAGTCTGTGAGGAGCAGCTGTAAATTGTTAGTGAAGGGACAGGAAATAATCCACAATGAGCAACACATCTCCCAAGACAGCAAAACGTGCAGCAATTGATGGGATATAGACCAGGCATGTGATAGAATACTCTCCATTTGTCAGGTCCAATCACTTCCATGTAGCTTAATATTAAAGAGTGCATGTGATTGAAATTCCATTCACTGGCAGATCATCGCTCTCCCCGCAACTGACACCATGGATACCGTCAACAAACCTGGTCACAATAGAGACAGGTGGACAGAGATGGAGAACCTTCATTGCTCCTCTAAGCACCAGCGAGGTAACAGGTAGTGAGGCTAACTTCGCTGTGTAGGTGCCAGTGATTCAAGCTGGCAGCTGTCTAGAATAACTTGGGTTGGGCAGTGATGCTCACATCCCCTGATTTAGGGAAAACACTTCTATAAGTTTTTAAATAGAGCACATATCCTTCCTTTGTAGAAAACTTATCTAATTTGGTATATTTTTATTTTATTTAGAGATATGGTCAGATAAAAGGTCCTGCCAGCCCAACAAGCCTGTGCCACACGATTATATCTATGTGATCAGTTAACCTGGGGGAGGAGGGAACCGGAGACTCTGGAGAAACCCCTTGTGTCGAGGGAGGATTTATACATGCCGTACTGGCCTTGGGGGAACCGATTCTGGTACGCTAATGTTATGTGACCAGTCAGGCGGGTGGGGCTCCCAGCCTAGGAGAAGGAAAACTCTGATTTTAAACCTCTTCAGCCTTGCGGCCACACCCACCCATGGGGAATGCTTTGGGAGTAAACCCCGAGAATGAAGTCTGGAACTGGAGTGATGTTGTTTACAACTTCACTCTGGCAGCCTCTGCGACGACACTGGTGCCGAGCTGTATTGGCGCTTGCCCTTCCCTTGGACTACATCAGTGACGTGGAGAGGGGGAACCCGCTGCACGGGCGACAGCCGGTTCTTCAAATCGTCCCGCCCAGGCTTGCGTCCTGGAGAGGACACAGTCCACCAGAGGCACAAACTCATCATACCCTGGGATCGACAGCTGCCGACTACACGTGACCAAGCTGCCCCGTTTTGTTAGAGTGGAGAATTTACTTGATAGCATGCAATACTTTGCACTGGTTGGTATGGACAGGAAAAATTCTCTGTTACTGTCCCTAGAGTTATATTGTTATTAAATTGCACAATAACAATCAAAAGAGAAAATGAAATCACTGGATCCAGCTATGGGAGTAATTAATAACGGCAAATTAGAAGAAGGACTCAAAAAGTACGTTTTCATTAAAGAACCAGTATTAATGTAAATAGTTGCACTCCCAGATGAAAGTTGTAAAAAAAATCATCAAAATTGGAGTTGTCACAGGTTTGTGGTTGAAAATCTGGTTCACTCTCCTGTTGGTTGCTGGGACATTTGCCTCTCAAAACTTTCTTGCAGTTAACTTTATTTCAAGTGGATGAGTTTCCATCGTTGCAGCTGAAGACGTTTTAATGTGCTTCTTTTAAATGGTGGCACTTGCTTGCAGAATCAAGCTGCAAGTGTCTCAGAACCCAGTCATGAACAGTCTCTAAGCTTCCCTGCAGTGACGGCGGTTCCGTTGTGTATTCATGGAGATGAGAAGGTGAGATAGTTGGGTTTGCTCGGCACCGTTGGTAAATGCTCCTTTGGGTAAGGTGCCACAAGCCCGAGCACCTGCTGCTGAAGCCAGCAATGTCTCGTCTGGCACGGGCTTTAGCCAAATCAACATCAAATCAACAGTTCTCTGCTCTCTAATATTTCTCGTTTGCTTGCATTTCATGCCCAGAAGGTGTGGGGCTGACCTGCCGCCAGATTTCAGCAAGATAATTATTTTCATTCCATGCGCAGTTAGAGAAATAGGTCACAGTCTTCCTGGGGGCGGAGACTAGCCAGCGTATTTGTGCAGAACACGCGTGCTTTTAGGCTCAGAATGAATCTGCCAGGGTATCAGCCAATACCTCCATTTTTTTTTAATAGCCTTGGCAGCTGCCAAAGTCAGATAGTAGGTTTAGGTCTCCGTGTAAAAGTTTGCACAGTAGGATCATTTAGGCCCGCAAGATGATTTATCTACTAAACCCTTATCACTTAGTATTTATCTTTACACTTACACTTTATCTAAAGTATGAGAAAGTCCAGAGAACTTCCAGTAAAGATCAGCTTCTATTTCAGACTTTCCACACAGCATCATGATCCTGTACACCGTATTATCCGATTTTAGTAAAAACTAAAATACGAATAAAGATCAGGAATTTACCACGTGCATCTCACCCTGTGTTTTCATTCCATGTTCTTCTGTGCAGCTGACGTGGAGTATCACAGGGAGATTCCGATATGCACAAAGGAGCCCTACGAAGTCTCGTGCTATTCCAGGACTTTGAGTGGTGTATATGTTCACACGTCACCTTCACTTCTTGCTTTTGGGTGGGGTGGGGGTGGAAGAAACACAGCGAGATCCTAATAAATGTGATTCTCTTCTAATACTTTGACAGCCACCACTGAAAGGAAACTGAAATGGATGATAAAATTTACCTCTGTGTCCAGTCCTCCAGAACAATTGAGGAAAGGGAAGTATGAAAATCAAGACTTAAACTCAGAGCCTATCAAACAACACGGAGGTCACCTGAATTCCATAGGTTGGGAGACTTATCCTTTAACCATCAGGAGTAGGCAAAGAGGATATTCGGCACAGGCCTCTCTAAAATCCATGCAATCATTGGCCCCACTCATATCCCGACAGAAACTTCCTTGCCAGGAATGCCTGACTCCAGCCACAGCCCAGGAAGGTTCTCTGACTCGCTTGCTCTAAGTGGGTACAGTTCTCCACCAGTCTGACACCAACACACATACTCACTCCACCTCATCCTGTTCCCCCACCCATTCACTTCTCTCATTGTTATGTCCATCTATACAGTGACACAGTCCTGATCGGGCATGGCTTATCTCTGAGCTGGCTGCAGAGATTGCACCTGCTATGGGAAATGCAGGCAGGTGCAAGAACTTCCAGTATGTCAATGGTGAATCAACTGGCAAAGCCAATTACAGCTCGGTATTGCATGGAAATCCAACCACACTGCTTTAATAACCCCGCAACTGAAGATCTCAATCTTAACAGCATTCGATTTTCACAGTCCCTATTCGAGAGACACTGTCTTATTGTCAATAAATGGCCAAAAAGTTTTTTTAAGAGCTTAAAATGTTAAATATAGTTTTTGGTTGTTCTTGAAAGTGTTTTGAATTTTTAATAATGCTCAGTTCCGACTAAATCAGAGGATGTTTAAATTACTGCCACTATTTTCCACTTGTTGTGCAAAAGGCTTTTTCTACACTTTTCCTCAGTAATACCAGAAAGCCCCTCCCTTGCGACACATCTACATGATCACTCTTGCCATACAGGAGATGCTGAGAGTTTGGGCGAGCTTGTCATTGTAAGATCCAGATGCCTAGATTACCTGGGGTAAATTTCTACTTCATTCATAAATCTGTGAGTTCCGGCCCAGAACAAGCACATGGCAATAATGGACAAAATCTGAAAACCTGCAGGATTTCCTTAAATTAGCTGATATGGAAATGTGCTAGAAAAGCTGAATATTAGCCAAAACCAAAAACTGCAGGTGTTAGAAACCTCCAATAAAACTGAAGTGCTGGAGATAATCAGCAAGCCAAACCACATCTGCAGGGGCAGATGTAGAGTTAATTTTTCAGATCTGTGACCTTCATCAGAACTGGTACTATGTGAAATGTATTTGATTGCAAAGAATTGAGGGAAAAGGGAAGAGGGAATGAAGCTCCCCAGCATTGAGGACATTGTCAAAAGGCAATGCAGCACCCATCATTAAGGGCCCCGTCACCCATGACATGTCCTCTTCTCATTATTACCATTAGTAAGGAGGTACAGAAACCTGAAGACACACACTCAATTATTCAGGAACAGCTTCTTCCCCTTTGCATTCAGATTTCTGAATGGACATTGAACCCATGCACACTTCCTCAGTATCTTTCCTCTCTTTTTCACTATTTATGTAATTTAATTTTTATATATACTTAATGAAATTCATGGATGCTACGATTATGCATTGCAACACCGCAAACCAATTTCAAGATGTACATCAGTGATATTAAATCTGATTCTGATTCTGACTGTGATTAATGGCATCATTCTTGATGAATCTTCAGTTTGTTCTGTCAAGGAACTTAGAAGAACATTCATCTCCCAAAGAGGATGTAAGTTTGGGGTTAATTGAAACCATTTCCGCTTGCAGCAGGAGACGGTTGTGTCCATAAGGAAAAGCTTATCTCAACGCAAGACACAGTTTCCATGCATATACAACATATGGAAAATGGCCTTAAAACCCAGCAGTCTCTAACTGAGTTCCAAAGGCAAAACAACAAACAACCCAGCAATAAAGCGATATAATAATCACTGGTTTTGGTTAGGACTGGAATATCAGTTGACTTGAAAATTGGTTACAGAAGTGCAACTTCATTGCTTTGCTGGAGGAGGACTGCTCTGATGATCATCTTGTTAAATTGAAGCCTGGCCAGCTCTCAGATGAATGTGAAAGCTCCAGAGGCAATATTTCAAAGAACAGGTTAGAACTACCCCTACCACTGGGTGCTAATCTTTATTGATTCCTTATTCAATATTGTTAGAACACTCGCTGCGATTATTATATTGATAACGTGGGATCCAGCTATCTAGAAGATCGACTGTCAATTCCTATAATGTAGCACTTACACTCAGTGACCATTCTATTATGTAAATAGAATGCTCGTTAATGTAAATATTTGACCAGCCAATCATGTGGGAGCAACTCAATGCATAAAAACATGCAGACGTGGTCAAGAGGTTCAGTTGTTGTTCAGACCAAATATCAGAATGGGTGGAAATGTAACCAAAGCCCCTTTGACCATGGAATAATAATAATAACTTAATTATAGAGGACTTTTCAAACAAACGAGTTCAAAATCCTTTACAATGGAATAAAGTGCAAACATGAATATAAAAGACAAAAAGATGTTGGTTAAAAGCAAGATTAAATAAATGGGCTTGAGCTGGCATTTAAAAGTGTCAACTGAGTCTGCATGCCTTACAGTTTTAGTTATTGAGTTCCACAGGTTAGAAGCGTAGCCAAAATAAAAAGCTGCCCTGACAGTTTTCTTTTGAGGGAGAATGTTTAAATTTAAAAACTGTTGTAAGAAGACCTAAAAGCTCGAGCAGTATTATAAAACAAAGTGATTCTGTGATGGACTCTGGTCCCAGACCATTGAGAGCTTTAAAAACAAGTAAGAGAATTTTAAAACCAATTTTAAAGATACAGGAAGCCATTGCAGAGTAGTCAGGGTGGGAGTGATATGCTCTCTTATCCTTTTTTTAGTTAAAATCCAGCAGGATGTTCTGAATGAGTTGAAGTTTGTCAATAGATTGCTTTGTAAGGCCAGTGAAATGTGCATTACTGTAATCTTGTCTGTTTGATATAAAGGTGTAAATTAAGTTTTTTAGCATCATTACGTGACAGAAATGGATGTTTCAATATTTCTTAAGTGTAAAAATGCTGCTCTGGTCACTTTCTTTATGTGGGATTTAAAGCTCAAAGCTGAATCAAGAATAGCACCCAGGTTAGTTACTTCTGATTTTACAAGGGGAGCCAAGTTCCCAAGTTTTTCATAAGTTTATCTCTTCTGGCTTTGGGATCAGCTGAAAGTATTTCAGTTTTCTCTTCATTTAGTTTTAGGGAATTATTGCTCATCCATTTGTTTTTTGCAGCCACACCAGAAGTCAGAGGAGATAGTGTGTTATCATTATCAGGCTCAACCGAGATGGACAATTGTGTGTCATCCGCATCATTGTGGAATTCAAGTTTATATCCTCTAATAATTTCTCCAAAGGAGAGCATGTATAAGGAGAAGAGCATGTATAAGACAGCTTCCCTGAGCAACACCAAAATGTACATCGTATCTCTTAGAAAAAATGAAATATAAGATGGACAAGAACAGTTTCCCTCTGAGATTTATGAGCAAAACCAATTAAGGACACTACCAGAGAGGCCAACCCATTTCTGAAGGTAATCTAGGAGATTAGAACTGAGAATCTGCTGGCATCTGTACTGAGCCTAAAATCATTGGGAATTTTGGTAAGAGCTGGCTGCGTGCTGTGGTTTGCTCTGAAAACTGACTGAAACTTTACTGGTGTATTGTTCTCATTCAGAAAGTTGTCGAGTTGGTTAAAAATTATTTTCTCAAGAATCTTTCCCAAGAAGGGAAGATTTAATATAGGTCTGTAGTAAGCTAGTACCTTGCTGTCAAGGTATGACTTTAAGTAGGGCTTTTGATGGCCATAATTTTAAAGACACCGGTAAAGACTCCAGTTGCAAGGGATGTGTTAGTAATTTTTCTAATATAATTAAAAACTGATCTTTGATTGATTGTTGGTGCCAGATGGGGTGGTTTGAGTACCTCAGAAAAGCTGATCTCCTGGGATTTGCATGCACAACAGTCTCTAGAGTGTACAGAGAATTGTGTGATGAACAAAAAACATCCAGTGAACAGCTCTTGTTAATGAGAGAGGTCAGAGGAGAATGGCCAGACTGGTTCAAGCTGACAGGAAGGTGACAGTAACTTAAATAAACATGTGTTGCAACAATGCTGTGCAAAAGAGCATCTCTGAACACATAACACATTGAACCTTGAAGCGGACGGGCTACAGCAGCAGAGAGCCTCACTGGGCTCCACTCCTGTATCTAATAAAGTGGCTGCTGAGTGTAGATCTAAAAGGACTTCCTGGTAGGACTGTGAAGGAAAAACAATGCATATTAGTTGTGAGGAATGGAGTGAAGAATAGACTTTGAAGTGAATTAGATCATTGGCGGATGGGTTCATCCCATCTTAGAGGAAATGGCTGCAGCAGACCACAAAAAGATGCAATGAGGAATAGTTCCTAGCATATCTAATAGAAGCTGGTGGAAATAGTAAGTTGGTCAGCATCTGTGCAGAGGGAAAAATCAACTTTCCAGATTGATGAACTTTCATCAGAATGGGGAAAGGATAGAATTGCAACAAGTTTTAAAAACAGAAGACAATGGAAAAGGAAGGAGAAAAAGAAAGGTGATGACAGGGTGGAAGTTAGGAGACACTGAGAAGGGGATGAAGGTGAAAGCTGAAAGGTGATGGTAGGAGACACTGAGAAAGGAATGAAGCTGAAAGGTGATGGTAGGAGACACACTGAGATAGGGATGAAGGTGAACGGGACATAGGGATGGTATTGTATTGACAATCTTTTGTTCATCAACACACTGAAGAGATTTAGAGCCCAAATTCTCCTCTCCTCATGCAGCATGTACGGTAGGTATCAGCATGGGGTTGGAAACGACCATTGTTACTCCCATCACAGCTGAACTGTAATCAGCAAACAGCTGCTTTTATGCACCAGTGCAGGTACAACAGCATTTCAGAGAGCAGTAATACCGAGAAACTCTAACAAACTCTTCATTTCTTTCTTCTCTCACACCCTTTAAAGTGATTTAAGGGCGTTGATTTCTGATTGTTATATTTGAGATGTTATCTGTCTTGGTGGAAGGAAGAGACCAAAGGTGTCACCTAAAGACGGATGATTAAAGATTAGATTATTTGTCACAGGTATGTTGAAACATCAAAGTAGTGAACGACGTCATTTGTGTCAACGACCAATGCAGTCCTCAAATGTCGCCATGTTTCTGGTGCCAACTTAGTGTGCCCAAAATTTACTAATCCTAACCTGTATGTCTTTGGAATGTGAGAAAAAACCAGAGCACCCAGAGGGAATCACAGCGTACAAACTCTACGGACAGCAGCAGGAATTGAACCCGGAATGCTGGCACTGCAAAGCGCAATAGTAACCATTACATTTGGTGACACGTTCTCACTTCTGTTATTTCCATTCATCAAATAATTATCCACTGGACATGTAACAGACAACAGCCTGTCTAATATTATCCACTAATGTGTGTTTTACTTGTGTTAAAACTAAGAGTTGGCTAAGCCTAGCTTTTATTATGTAATGAGAGGAATGTCTCATTATCTTTTGTTAGACAATTAGTAATCCATTCATTGCAATGTCAATTAATCAATTACATCATAGAATCATTGCAAGGCAAAAAGAGGCCATTGGAGCCCATAACAGCTCCTTGCATGGCAACCCGCTCAGTTCCCTATCCTAGCTCTCTCAGTCTGGTCCATTTTATTTCTATCCTATGTATCTCTCCAATTCTTTTTCGAAAAATGGAACCGGTTTCAACTATCCTTTCAGACAGAGAGTTCTACGCATTGCATGAAAAATCTGTTCTTCAAATTATTCTGATTCTTTTCCCAGTCATTTTACATCAACAGCCTCTGGTCCAGCCAAAACAGTTTCTCTTTATTACATTTTAATCATCGAGATTATGATTTTGAATTCCTATCCTGAACCTGCCAGTATAGTGCCATTGGGATGCAACCATCTGAACTGTTGACCGGATGCTCACTGACCCGATTGACAAGTTCAGTTGTCAGTTGGGATTTACTCTGTGAACTTGGATCAAACACAACACCAGACAAAAGTGCATGACCACTGTCCTGTTCCTAGTTCCCCCAACAGTATGCAGTTGACTGATTGATCTGCCCTATTCACATCTGACAGTTGGCAGAAGTTTCTAAAAGCAATGCTCTTGCTGTAATTCCCAATACTACAGTCTACTTTCAAAAACATGTGTACCTTCACAATGGAATTATTCTAGAGGAAAGTTACTCTGGGGGAAGTAGCAAAGGTTTTCTACTTTGGCAGGTGAACAAAATATTGTGGAGAACAACAAAGGAATTATCCCCCGTTTTCCTGCCAATATTTCTAAGATGAATAATATATCTGGTCAATATTAAAATGCTGATTGTGAGAAATTGCTGTGCTCATATTGAATAAGAAGCCTTGAAAATATGCATACCTAAGGACAATCTGACAAGGGTGGGCATACAGAAAATATGCATACCTAAGGACAATCTGACAAGGGTGGGCATACAGAAAATATGCATACCTAAGGACAATCTGACAAGGGTGGGCATACAGAAAATATGCATACCTAAGGACAATCTGACAAGGGTGGGCATACAGAAAATATGCATACCTAAGGACAATCTGACAAGGGTGGGCATACAGAAAATATGCATACCTAAGGACAATCTGACAAGGGTGGGCATACAGAAAGAGGAGGTCTTGCTGAAATGCTGCCCATGCAATGGATCTCTCCAAATCAACCTGACTTAATGTGCTTCTGTTGGCTTCTAGTTTTCCAATGGTATTGGGAGTCTTGATTCCAGGGAGATGTGAAACCTATTTTGCAACAATGAAGCAAAAATTCCCTCAGTTATCTCCCGAGAAGCTGGAGAAGTTTGAGATACAAAGAAATAAAATATAATTGAAATGTAAACCCCTCACCTACCCCTGAAACAATGTGAGATCGGGATCATTGCAACACTGGCAACCTGGGTATCTTTTTATGAGATAAAAAAGGCAAGGGAAATATGGCAGAATATGGGAAACTCAGCACGGCCGAGGAAGGCACAGTCTAGCTGAAATCAAAGGCAGGAACTCAGTATAATTCTTTTCTTTGCTTTTCCGCCAGCTGGCCCTTATCCTCACCAACCTTCTGACCTTTGTGTTAATTAAATATATAATGTGATCTGCCTGTCTATACACAGTGAAAAATAGAGCATGTAATACTGGGTAATCAGACAGTGAAACAGAAAAACAATCTCAGCATTTAAACTCAAGTGGAGTGAAGTGGAGTGTTTTTCAGAAAGCACAAGCTGCTCTTTGAATAGACAGTCAGAAAGTACTAAGAAGCCCAACGTTGCCATAGAGGGAGTTATGAAAATTATTAAGTGACAGGAAGTCTACCTTAATTTCAGCCAGATAAAGTAAAATAACCACCAGGCAAAAGATGACCGTGTCAATCTAAACCACCACAGCAGATTGACGGGTGTCATGGCCTTGATTATCTGCAGGTCTTGAAGGAATCTTAAAGTATAATATGTTCTGCTTTTCTGCTGTGATATACATAGATGAAAGAATCATCTAAAGCTATGAACAGCTTATGACTTGGTAGTTTTATTCTATGTATATTTAGCAAAGTGCATAGAGATTATCATACCTTAATTGACATGACACTGCTCAGATGTCAGTAACTGTAGAATTACACTTAAATTACTGGATTAATGAGATAGATGCTGGGCCATGAGATCAAATCCCACCACTGTCACTGGAGAATTTAAATATTATCAATTAAATAAAAGCCCAGAATAAAATAATTAGTATCCAGAGTGGTAACTACCAGATCATTATACAATTTCTGCCAGTTAAAAGATATCCTTCAGGAAATGAAGTATGAAATCCTAAGCTGGACATTACTCATTCATTAGTGCCCATTTCTGTGTTATGAAGCGATCTAGCAAGTCACTAGTTTATGGACAATTAGGGATGAACAATCAATGTCATCCTTGCCAGCATTGTCCACATCCCGTGACCAAATAAAACTGTCATTAAAATCTATATGCATCGTCTAAGAGGGAGGTGATTTGGTAACATTCAACATACATAAAAATTGGTAGTTATTAGAAAACTGAAATGCAACTTTTGAGATTGAACAACTACAAAATAAATAGCTGAAATTTTGTTTCCTAGTGCCAATTAAGTTCTTCAAATTTTATTTTTAAACCTTCATGGGTTTGATTTTTCCATGTTGGGTGGTGGCAACTTATACCAGATCGTAGAAAATCAAATGCTTTCCTCCAAGAGGGAGTACCAACATGAAGATCGACCTGTGGCTCTCTCGCCTCTGGATTCTTTGTTGCCAATTGTCAGTCTGTGACATAATCTGATTCAGGAGTAACTTGCAGGATTAGGCTCTTTGGTGCCACTGAAGCCCCTGACTCCCGGCATCCTTTGGCCCTGCAGTGGCCTACATAGAGGAGATGGGCTCCCAGACCTAGCAGCCAAAATGGAAGAAGGTGGAAATTAATTGATGATGGGAGATGGAACCAAATTTCATGCTGTTTTTAGAAATAAACTTAATATTTTTAAGTTTCCATCAGTCTCCTTCTGTTGATACTCTGTGAGCAATTATTCAGGTTTGGCTGCCAGAGCACACTCCAAAATTCCCTTCCTGTGACCTTCAAACTTTGGATCCAAGTTCTAACAGCAATTTTGACACAAAAGTGGGAGCTACACAGCAGAATCCATTTCTTTATTTCCCATTGATTTGCATTTGTTTGACTCTTTACCAGATGCCTGGGAAATAATGGTGACGTACTTGGAGGGGCCCTTCAGAATGTTTTTACCTTGATCACACCCCTCCCCCCATCCACGTGAGATCATCCGACAGTGGGCAGGAAGTTTAGATTATAATTTCTCTGTCTGGGTAAGGTGATAAGAATGTCAGTGGAAACTATTTGCACTCCTATAGGGGTTTCTGATAGCCTCAGTACATTCCAGCTGACTAATTATTTAATTGCCTTCATTGGGGGTAAGTAGAGAACGATGGCAGCCAATCTGTCCACAGAAAGTCCCTACACAGCCGTGTTTCATGCTTGAAAGTGTGGAAGATACACAAGCACACACAAAATGCCGGAGGAACTCAGTGAGCCAGACAGCATCTATGGAGAGGAATGAAGAGTCAATGTTTTGGACCAAGATCCTTCATTGGGACTAATGCTGCCTGGACTGCTGAGTTCCTCCGGCATTTCTGTGTGTTGAATTTTCAGCCTCTCCTGTGTTAATGGAAGATATGCCACACATTTTTGCCCTCCCTCGGGAGGGAAAGCTTTGACTGAAGGAGGAGTGAGGAGGTGGAAAGGTTCAGTTCAATGGAGAACAAGGTCCAACTCAACCTCTGCAATTGGCTGGGTGAAGAAACTGGGGAGAGCTCTCCAGAATAGGGAAGAATATTTGAACTGCAGGATGTAGGAATGAAGAAAATAAAAGGGGAATTGGAACTTTTGAGGCTTCTGAAGAAAATGATGAGGATTTTACAGAGTTTGGGACCTGTAAAGATAATAGATGACTACCAGGTCTCCGATGCCATAAAATTTTCTAAGAATTCAATTTTCAGCTAAAATGTACTTTGTGGATTGCACCTGATTTTATTGAAACATTTTATCATCTGTCTCTGACTATAAAGTACTTGACTGAGAAAAATAATGAGCAACAGGCAAAAGCTGCACTGCTGGAGTTCTATCTTCAGTAGGATTCCCTAAGCCAACTGACTTCTTCAATAAAACACACAAAGCAATACTAACAACAATTTTCTACACATCATCCCACCATACAACAGGAACCTGGCAAAGCAAACCATCAAACGGCAGGTAATTCCAACAGTGAGCATATTCGTTCCAACAGCCTGGCTTCTTTTGAGAATGAACACAAGCAGCGAATACCAAAAGCACCAACACAGTGTCCACCATTTATCTGTCGTATCTCACGTCTGCTACAATGAATGGATAATTCCCTAGTAGATCTATGAGTCTAGCTGGTAAATCATTTGTCGCTGAAGCAGTGAATGAACTTTCACCTGGGATATGATTTTTTTTTCACAGTGCTGTATTGTTGGCATCATTTTGGTGGTTTGATCTCAAGAGTGGGGAAACCACAACAAGTCTGTCATTGAAATCATGTTTTGGATCATCTATACAATGTCTACTCAAAGAAATAAAATCATGTCTCCAATGTTTCTTTTGCAATGGCTGTATTGTTCATAGAATGACACACCCTGATTTAGAAGGGCTGTCGGGGGAAAGGGGGGAGTTAACTGGTGAGAATTGCAAAATTACTTTGACAGCATTATAAATCTGTCTGGGAAAATGACCACTGCTCGCTATTTCTAATAAAATGGATTGCGCAAACCCTGTCAAGTACAGGTCCAGTGGTTGCATTATATTCAGGTGTATTTCATCACCACTGAGGGCAAGGACCAGGGTCTATAAGGACACAGGGAGTGGAAGCAAGGATTCTTGATAAGCTTCTGACAGCTCACACACTTAGACCACCTCAATGTTTTCAAATTTTTCTAAAGATCAGAGACAGCTAGAAACAGACAGAAAACAAACATAATATTCAGCTTGTAAAAACATGGAAAAGCTGCTATTAAGTTTTTTAAACCAAACTATACATTGAAATATAGAAGAATAAAATGAAATTTTACATTAGCTTACTTTTTACATTAATAGGGCCATGCGAGGTGTGTCATTTATGGATGGTGCGAGGCTGAGGCGACAGACACAAAGTCTATCCAGCTCCACATCTCAGTAACTTACAGAATGATCCTGCAGTGGGATCTGCAGACAAGTCAGCTTTCTGTTGGCATGTTTCATTGCTATCTGATTAATTACTTCCAAGTTAATTTAAATCCTCAGTTAGTTCAGAAACCTTTATCATCACCCAATTCGGTGCTTGCAAACAAGAAAAGACCGTAGATCACATTTGGGTTGGGATAAGAAAACCACCCTTGCCAGTAATGCCCCCATCTTGTAAAACATGGATTATTAGTGAGAATGGATTCTGATGAAAGACATGAAGTATAAACTGTTTCTGTATCCATGGATGTTGCTTGACCTGCTGAATCTCTCCAACACTTTCTGCCTTTACTTCACTTCCAGCATGGCAAATATTTTTCCACTTTTAGAGTAAGATTAATGACTGTTTTTTACAGTTTCTAAACTACTTCTTCTTGAAACCAATCTCTGAGGTGGTAATTTTAATTTTTCCTCACACTTCACTGCTCTTGCTCCGTATTTCCCTGACGTGCCAGGCAGCTGCTGTGAATAGGTTCCATCCTTGCACTCCTTGGCTAAATAGTCATTCTTCACGTGGGTCACCAAACATTAAACTAACTAGTTTAATGTTACCCATCCCCCCCTTTGTGGTAGCAACTTGGTGGAAGGGTTGGCTACTCATCGACCTTCCACTTTCTCTCTGCAGTCTGGGAATTTAATCTTCTCAGAGGGTAAGAAATGAAGTCCCCAGTAAATAGTGACATCCTTTAAAGGTACAGAGCAGGTCTGAGGAACACGATCCGAATCTGCGTCCTTAACCTTAGATGTGGTAAAGTAGCGGCTTTCTCACTCTACAGCCTCTGTGTCAAGAAGCCTGGGCAGGTGACCCCTAATTTTTTTTTTAATTTTATGTGCCTAACAGGGACCATGAGGAACTGTATTCTTGTGGTTGAATTACATCAGTGGCTTTGGGCAAGGAGTGGGAAAGTCACTCAGGATTTCAGCTGTTAGATGATATGCAGCAACTTATCCTGTGAAAGGAAATGCCCAGATATTGGGCAAGGACAGGACCTGGTTCAGTCATGATGGACCGCTTAAGCCCTGGCCTCAGTAATCTTTGATGGTAGGAGGCAGCTGAAATTACTTCTCCACCATTCGACCTTGTCCCCTGGACTCTTGCTTCAGACGACAGTTACCGTCTCCTGCAGTGTGACATTGAGTTCTGCAGATCAGCTGCCAGCTTCAGATAGAGTCCGGGCAAGGGCATACTGATGTGGGGCGTTCAGTCTGCTCCACCTGGCAACCTGGTGGAAGGAGGGGTGGGGAAGGGGAGGCTGATGGAAAGCTGGAATAATTACCCCTTGACGTTCAAAGTCAGGCCCTAGGTGTGGGTAATTGACACGAACACATAGATCACAACAGAACCTTGTCTTTGTACAACATTTAGGCATGTCCTCTCCCTGCTTGAGTTGCTATGTATCATTTAGCAGCTTCAGAAAGCTGGGTGAACCCCCCCTCTCTGTTTCTCACCTTAACTCACTGAGGCTGTATTCCATGTACCATGTTCCCATGCCTGAACTAAAGTAAGTGGAGCATAGCGAATGTGGGATATCCTCTGTTTATAAGACGCCTCCCCTCACCGGGGAAGCTCATGTGGAGAGCCAGGAAGGTGTTTGTTATTTACCGTATAAATAAAGAAATCTAATGAAAAGTTAACACAAAGTACACTGCAGATGCTGGGGTCAAAGCAACATGTACAATACGCTGGAGGAACTCAGCAGGTTGGGCAGCATCCGTGGAAACGAGCAATCAATGTTTTGGGCCTTCCAGGTGAGGCAACACTTCACTTGTGAGTCCTTTGGGGTCATCTATTGCATCAGATGCTCCTGGTGCGGCCTCCTCTACATCGGCGAGACCCGATGCAGATGGGGGGACCGCTTCGTCGAGCACCTCCGCTCCATCCGCCACAACAGACAGGATCTCCCGGTTGCCACTCACTTCAACTCTGCTTCACATTCCCATTCAGATATGTCCATACACAGCCTCCTCTACTGCCATGATGAGGTCAAACTCAGGTTGGAGGAGCAACACCTTATAGTCTCTGGGTAGTCTCTAGCCCCTTGGCATGAATATTGAATTCACCAACTTCCGGTAATTCCCTCCCTCTCCCTTCCCCCATCCCAGTTTCACTCTGCCTCCTCTTCCAACTGCCTATCACCTCTCTCATGATTCCGTCTTCTTCTACTACCCATAGTGCTTTCCCCTTACATTCTTTCTTCACCTTTCCTGCCTATCCCCTCCCTGCTTCCCCTCCCTCACCCCTTGATCTTTCCTCTGATTGGTTTTTCACCTGGCGCCTACCAGCCTTCTCCTTCCCACCCTCCCCCCACCTTCTTTATAGGGCCCTTGCCCCCTCCCTCTTCAGTCCTGATGAAGAGTCTCGGCCCGAAACATTGATTGCTTGCTTCCACGGATGCTGCCCGACCTGCTGAGTTCCTGCAGCGTGTTGTATGTGTTGCTAATGAAAGGTTATTGGCCTGCTATGTTAACTCTTTCTTCTCTCCATTTATTCGACCTCACCTACTGGGTATTTCAGATTTCCAACCTCTACAGTGTTTTGATTCATGAATATATTTCCTAATTGCCCTTGTAGACTCTGATTTCATCCTGGGAATAATGTATTGATGATGATTTTTAAATCAGAAACTTTTAATAAGAACAGGAGAAATAGAGACAAGAGGAAGAACAGCAGTCCTTGCAACTGATTCTAAACCTCCACCATCTCACCATGGTCATATCCCTGATTCCCTTGGTATGCAGAAAACTCCCAATATTTCCGTTGAATATTTTCAGTCAAAGAGCAAACACAGCTTCATCTGCAGTTTTTCAGCCCTTTGAGAAATAGTGTTATCTTCTCTGTCTGTGGCGTAATCACTAGACTAAGCAGCTACGGCTGAGAACCAGCAAGCACCTACCCCGCCAAGCTGCTTATCTACCCACTCTCTCTCCTTACATCAGCATGTTGCATCCTCACTAGACTCCCCCTCCAGCAACTAAACACTCCAGAAACAAGACTGCCGAGCAAGGCAGCCACTGGCCAGAAACCTTGACAGTCTTGAGCCCTACAGGTTGAATTATCAGCAAATTTCTACCTGGTTACATCTCCTGATCTGTACGTTGCTCCCTCTCTGTCAGATGCAGCTGCAAAAAGAAGGATTTAGTGATTTAGTTTTGTGTCTTCTGCATGCTCATTGCTGGGCAGAATGAACTGAATAATGGAATACAGTCGATTGATTCAAGAAAGATTTCACGCCATCTGTTCCTCCAATAAGTCAGCTTCCTGGGGCACATCCTCCCTCTGGAAAGGCTTCATGCTTAACTCACCGAGCTTTTCCTTTTCCACATGCCGGGGAATTAACAACTACTCTCTTTGACGATCTTACACAATGTGCTCCTGGTAGGTCATTTGCTGTTTAATGCACAAGTCAGTGTGCCACAGTTCCCTAAAAATAACCCATCCACTGCAGGAAATTAATTAAATTGGACTTTAAAAAATATGCAACCTGATAAAAATTGCAAATCCAGGAAGAGAGTGCAGTCTGAACATACTCTTCTCAGGCCAGGCTGTCTCCTGGACTTCAGGGTGACTTGTTTCCATTTCAGTTCTGTATTTTCTGAGGTGACTGATTAGCTGATGTAGGATCCACAGTCTATGATAGGAAGGGTGGTTTCGGTGGTTCCTAAGGAGGCTTCTTTCTCCCGTGCTTGCACTAGGATTCTGTGTGTTCCTGAACTGGAGGTTCTCTACCCTATCCTGAAAGCTCCTATTATCTGCACCTATTATTTGTCAAGAATTGAGGATTCTCAAGAGTCAGTTGGGATATTACATTTTTTCCCACAATTCTTTGAGAACAATGTCAAACATTTTCCTGCATCCCTCTGGTAATCTCTGGCTAAAAGCAAAAATTACACTCCAGTTTTGGACGTGGTGTGTCAGATCTTACTGACCTCTTCCCACACCAGGAGCCTCTCCATGGCCACTCACACAGGAGCACGCTAGGTGCCATGGATTCAACTCTTTGACCAGAAACATATTGGGCTCCGCAGACTGGCTTGTACAGTGCATTAGGAGTAAGACCCACCTGCAAAATCCACCAGAAAGCCCCGAATCCAACTGCACCAACTTGTAAAAGCTTTGAGGGAAGCTTAAAGACCTCTGACATTCTAAAATATTTAAATGCTGCTAAAATTGAAGTATCTGAACCAATTTGAAAATCAAAACCTTTAAAATTTTAAGTTAGTTTATAACATATGGAAATGTTTATATATTATTAAAATGTAAAACTAAAATAATTTTTTTTAAAATGCTTACTTTCCCATTGCCTCCTAATCTACTGCTTCCCAACTCCCACTTAAATGGATGGGCTCTCAGCCCTCACACATCTACTATGATGAAGTGCTTTGAGAGGTTGGTTGTGGCTAGAATCAACTTTGGCCTCAGCAAGGACCTGGGCCCACTGCAATTTGCCTAACACCACAATAGGTCTACAGATGCAATCTCACTGACTCCTCACGCGCCCTTGGAGCACCGTGACAATAGCAATACCTATTTATTGATTACAGCTGTTTATTGATTGCAGCTCAGTGTTCAACACCATCATGTCCTCAGCTCTAATCAACAAGCTCCAAAACCTGGGTTTCTGTACCTTCCTCTGTAACTGGATCCTTGACTTCCTCACTGGGAGACAACAGTCTGTGTGGATCAGAAATAACATCTCCTCTCTGACTATCAACACTGGCGCACTTCAAAGATGCATGCTTAGCCCACTGCTCTACTCTCTCTAAACCCATGACTCTGTGGCTAGGCACAGCTCAAAACCCATCTGTAAATTTGCCTATTGCTGGCAGGATTTCAGATGGTGATGAGAAGACATACAGGAGCAAGTTAGATCACTGGTTGAGTGGTGTCACAGCAACAACCTTGCACTCAATGTCAGGAAGACCAAGGAATTGATTGTGGACTTCAGGAAAGGACTGGGAACACACACCAGTCCTCATTAAGGAGTCAACAGTAGAAAGTTTGTGGGCGTCAACACCTCAGCAGACCTATCTTGGGCCTCAAAAGCGCATCATCCATCATTAAGAAACCCCTATCACCCAGGATGTGCCCTCTTCTCATTGCTACCATCAGGTAGGAGGTACAGGAGCCTGAGGCACACACTCAATGATTCAGGAACAGCTTCTTCCCCTCTGCCATCAGATTTCTAAATGGACAAGGAACCCATGAATGCTACATCAGTATTTTCTGATGTAACAGTATTCCACATAGCCAGCAAAAAGTCAGGCATAGCTCAGACCAATGCGAGTGCCCATGGCTACACCTTTTGTCTGACGGAAGTGGGAGGAGCCAAAGGAGAAATCATTAAGAATGAGGACATTCCGCTAGGTGGAGGAGAGTGGTGGTGGAGGGGAACTGGCTGGGTCTGGTGTCCAGAAAGCAACGGAGGCTTCCTGGTGATGGTGGAGGTGTACAGGGTCTGGACATCCATGGTGAAAATAAGTTGCTCGGGCCCAGGGAATTTGAAATAATTGAAAAGATCCAGAGCGTGTGAAGTGTCACGGATGTAGGTAGAAAGGGACTAAACTGGGGGGATAAAACAGAGTCGAGATATGCAGATATGAGTTCAGTGGGGTGGGAACAAGCTGAAACAATGGGTCTACCCGGACGAGCGGGTTTGTGGATCTTGGGTAGGAACAGGAGGTGCAGGTTGCAGGAACAATTAGGTTGGTGGCAGTGGATGGGAGATCCCCAGAGCCAATAATGGTGTGGGAGACAATGGTCTGGTGCTCCTTAATAGGGTCCTGTTCAAAGGGTAAGTAAGAGGAGGTGTCTGAGAGTTGTCACTGGGCCACAGCAAGTACAAATCAATATGCCAGACTACTACAGCACCCCTCCCCTCACCTTACCTGCAGGTTTGATGGTTAAGTTAGGATTAGTGCAGAGAGAGTGGAGAGCTGAGCATTCGGAAGGAGTGAGGTTAGAATTGGAGGGAGGAGTGTTGAAGTCGAGATAGTTGATTTCCCATTGACATTTAGCAACGAAAAGGACCAGAACAGGCAGAAGACCAGAATGGGGTGTCCGGGAAGAGGAGGAGGGTTGAAGATGGGAGAAGGGGCCATTGGGGTGGAGTGGAAGAAGTAGGCTCAGAGATGAAGGCAGAAGAAGAAAAGCTCAGTGTCATGGTGGGCACGGATTCACTGGAGTGTGGGTGCAGGGGCACAAAGGTGAGGCCCTTACTGAGGACAGAATGTTCTGCCTCAGAGAGGGGAAGGTCAGAGGGAATGATGAGAGGGGGGAAGAGGGTTGGTTGTGACTGGGGAGGGGAGGGTTAAGAGTGAAAGCTTTGTTGCCCATCTGATGCTGTCCGTGTGTTTGTTGGTTGCTTCATTTTGAGCAATGATATTAAATATAGTGTCAACAGGAAAAGCCACCTCCAAGAGGACCACAACCTTGTCGTAGGGTTTGGCAACCCGGAGAGCTCTGCTGGCTGGAGTCAGGGCCTCGTGCTTTGGCTCTTGGTAGGGTCACCCATGCTGAATGGGTCAAAGGGTAGAGGCCAGACTAAGAGTGGTTCACTGGTCCTCCAGGTTCAGGGGTTCAGCTCAGGGCTAACAACCCCGACTGGTCACAAAAAAATGGTTACACAAACAGCAATGAAGAATCCTTCTACATCTGAGTGCGATGGTATTCCTGAGTCTCCACCTGGGACTTGTGGGACTGACAGTGAAATCCGAGAGGAAGCTACTTACATGATGAAGGAAGCCCTGAACACCGCCAGAGGTGGAGGACCTACATTGCTGCCCTAAACACCATGTCACAACGGGCAGTAAGCGACTAGGAAAAAACTGACAGTCTGGCGTTACTACTTAAAAATAAAGCAGTGACTACTTCCGCTCCCGTTAGGTGACGATAGAAGACTCGTCCAAACCATGCAATATCAATAGCCATCACTGTGAACTTCTTCCCAAAGAACAGCAGAAAGGCTTTCATGACAATCAAATGCTCGTTGCATAGAAACCAACAGGAGAAGGCAGCAGCCTGGTACGCCTATCCAGTACACATCTGAGGTCTGAACAGCTAGCAAAAAGGGTTGTTCTACAGTGAATTAAGGCAGATTTAAAAAAACATGGTCTTTAATTGCCAAAGTAATACTAGAAACCTTCAATGAGATATCACTTGACAAGAGTAGGAAGGTTAGTGCACATGGATTTCATTGAGTGAAAAGCAACACACAAAGAGCTGAAGGGAACCTGTGGGCTGGGCAGGATCTATGGAGGAAAATAGACAGTCATTGCCTTTGGTTGAGACCCTCCAAACTGATTTGAACAGAGGGAGCAGGCATGCAGGGTTTATGCAAGGTAGCAAACAGCTTTCAAAGAAGATCAGTGCCAAGGCTAGTGTACTAACTATTTATACAACTCACTCACAACAAACTTGCATTGACTGGCCTTATCTCAAATAATAACGAGGTGGCCTATAGGGAAGAAGTCATCTCTCTGACACAGTGGTGTCAGGAAAACAACTTCTCCCTCAATGTCGCAAGAACAAAGGAGCTGGTTGTGGATTACAGAAGGAATGGAGACGGGCTAATTCCTATTGACACATCAATGGATCTGGGGTTGAGAGGGTAAACAGCTTCAAGTTCCTCAGCATCCACATCACCGAGGACCTCACGTGGTCTGTACACACCACCTGTGTGGTGAAAAAGGCACAACAGTGCCTCTTTCACCTCAGACGATTGAGGAATCCCTACGGTTCCTAAATCCTAAGAACTTTCTACAGGGGCACAACTGAGAGCATCCTGACTGGCTGCATCACTGCCTGGTATGGGAACTGTACTTCCCTTAATCACAGGACTCTGCAGAGAGTGGTGCGGACAGCCAGCACATCTGTAGTTGTGATCTTCCCATGATTCAGAACATTTACAAAGACAGGTATGTAAAAAGGGCCCATAGGATCATTGGAAACCTGAGTCACCCCAACCACAATCTATTCCAGCTGCTACCATCTGGGAAACAGTACCACAGCATAAAAGCCAGGACCAACTGACTCTGGGACAGCTTCTTCCACCAGGCCATCAGACTGATGAACTCATTCTGATTTGAGTGTACTCTATATTACACTGACTGTTCTATTTATCATAAATTACTATGATTGCACATGGCACATTTAGATGGAGACATAACGTAAAGGTTTTTACTCCTCATGTATGTGAAGGACGTAAAACAATTCAATTCAGATGGGGCTGTTGGGCAACAATGAAGATGAATGTAAGACAAAGCAAAAAGGCATTAGGAAATCTGTGGACTGAACAAGAAATCAAAATAAATTAAAATATTATACATTTTCCCCTGTACCATATAAATATTCATCAATCATTTCCGAAACCGTTCTTTTGGGCAGGTGGTGAAAGGCTGCAGCATGCTGTTGTGGAAGGGATATGGGAGTGCATGTGCATGAATCACAAAAGGTCGGTTCGCAGGTGTAACTGGTTGTCAAAGGGGCAAATGGTCTTCATTGGCAGAGGGATTGAATTTAAGAGTGGGGGGGTCATGCTACAACTGCAAGGTAGTGGTGAAGCCCCACCCCTGGAGTACTGTGTGCAGTTCTCTCTTGAGAAAGACATATTGGCTTTGGAGGCGGCGTAGAGGAGGTTCACAGAGTTGCATTTGGAGATGATGGGGTTAACCTATGAGAAGCGATGCCTTGGGATTTACTCGCTTGAATTTATAAGAGGGGATCTTCTAGAAATGTAAAATTATGAAAGGGATTGATAAGATAGGGGCAGGAAAATTGTTTCCACTGGTAAATGTGACAAGAACTAAGAGACATAGCCTCAAGATTCAGGGGAATGGATTGAGGCGAAATTCTCAGCCTACGGAAGTTGTAGAGGTCACATTATTAAATATGGATAAGACACAGACTTTTCATTGAGGTTATGGGCAAAGGCAGTCGATGGAGTGGAGTCCAGAGCCAGACCTGTCATGATCTTATGAAAGGGCAGAGCAGGCTCGGTGGGACAGATGGATGACTCCTGCTCCTAGTTCCTATGTTTTTATCTCTTATGATTCATTGTGGTTCGAAAATAGGAGTGACATCAAACACAAAATCAGTAAAGAACAAAGGAATTATTAATAATAAATAATTGTACAGAATGGTTGTAAAGATGAAATTCCCACTGCCACTAATAACTCTAACCAGGAAATCAAGGAGATTTGGTCAGAATCAGAGTGTGATTAGTTTGTGGGGCTCATTATCATCAACTGCATCAAGTGACTCGGAACTTTCAACAGGAAAGCAGGCAAGTGAAATGATTTACTGTCAGACTGAAGTGAGGTGGCTTGAATAGCATGTCCCTGTTTGCATTTTATATAAAGTACAAGAAAAGGAAAGATGTCAGTGGATAATATCTGAGTAATAAAAATAGTAAATAGCACCTGAGATAATTAATTACTCAGCAAAGAAGGAATGAAGGGAATTAATGCATGAGGTTTCATTATTCGGAAGAGATATGGAGGATACACAGATGGTAACCCCAGCTTGTAATTATTCAGTGACTCGTAAGAATGCACCTGAAATGTACTTAGAAACATAGAAAACATACAACACAATACAAGCCCTTTGGCCCACAATGCTGTGCCAAACATGTCCTTACCTTAGAAATTACCTAGGCTTACCCATAGCCCTCTATTTTTCTAAGATCCATGTACCTATCCAGGAGTCTCTTAAAAGATCCTATCATATCCACCTCCACCACCACTGCCGGCAGCCCATTCCACACACTCACCACTCTCTGTGTAAAAAACTTATCCCTGACATCTCCTCTGTACCTATTCCCCAGCAGCTTAAAACTGTGCCCTCTCGTGTTAGCCATTTCAGCCCTGGGAAAAAGCCTCTGACTATCCACACGATTGCATATAGTACTGATCTAACTACTTGAGGAAGTATCTACTTTGAACAGTGATGGTCTCCAAGTAAGGGGAGGGCCAATGAGGACTAGGATAACCAACACCTTCTTCCAGAGGGTGAAGAAAATGATGCTTGAATGGAGTTCTCTGTCCAAAAGGACTGTGGTGATTCATTTGTTGAATACATTCGATCAGTTTTTGGAGATGAAGAGGACAAAGGGATATGGGGGTAGTACAGGAAAGTGGTGTTAAGGGAGATCAACCATGAATTTACCGAACTGCAAAGCTGGTGCCAAGGGCCACTTGGCCTGTTCCTGCTTCTTTTCCTTATGTTCTGAGATAAAATGCCAACTTAAAAAAGATAGTTAATAAAGGAGCCAGCATTAGAGTATTAATCAATAAAGCCCTTACAAGCTACAGTGGGATATTCTGGTGTTGCTACTAAGTATTTCTATTGACTCAGTAAGGTGATTGAAAACAGAAGGTTAATATTGTAAGTCTGTGAACACACAAGTATCCTTTGGTCGGCATCTTCATTACATAGGTCACCCGGGTATATTTAATTTCAGATTTCAGAAATTGTTCTCCTTTATAACACAGAGCAGAGGTACCGTGCTCACTAATGACACGTTTCTGAAGTGAAATTAAAAAAATTACAAAGTGAAATAAATGACATGTGGAAACAAATAAACACATTATGCTTTGTGAAGTATTTATTCCCAACTTAGTCTGTTGGTGCTGTCTCTGTCAGGCACACAATGAGTATCTGTTCCATACCAATTTTAAACAAGGTGAACCTTAATTGAATTAAATGTCTATGAACTCCCAAGTGTGAAGTGTTATTGTTGTCAGGGTCTTAACTACTTACCTCACACAAGAACAATGGTATATTTATGTAGCATGATACATTTCTATGGTGGAAGGCTAGTGTAATTATAGAACCAGATAGGTTTCTGCTGCAATGATATAGCTTTTGCACAAGGCGTCAATCTGAGCACTGAAGTCTCAAGTGACTTCTGTCTGCTTCGCAAGTTCCCTGTAAATGTTTGGAAAACTTACTTCACTTAACAAGAACAATGATGTAATTATAGAGTGTGCAGAGATCCTGTTGGATATGACTTTAACGTAACACATAAATCTGACTGATGGGCAGATCCTGTCTTTGCTGTGTTACAATCCTGGATTCACAGATTGGCAGGCTCACACTTTACTCTGCTACGATCCTGGATTCACAGATTCCAGTGGAATTCTGCTGCACATTATACTTCTATTTTTAGTTAGAAAGATCAGGTGTGGACATGCGATATCTACAGTAACTCTCTCTTGACATTACTCAGATTCAGACTGAGTGCTGTCGTAAAATACGGATGGAGGACGGGGAGTGGGGTGTGTGGGCAGGGAGAAAAAATGGGTGGGGGGAAGTGAGAGGGAGAAAAGGAGTGGAGGTAGGTCGTGAGGGGAGGATTGAGAAAATAGAATAGGAGGCAGGTAAGAATCTGAGAAAGGAAAGGGAATGTGGAAATGGGGAAATGACAGGCAATGAAGGTGATATAGCAAAAAAGGTGAGTGGGAAGGTGATGGATGATGCAATGGGCAGGGGTGAGATGAGAAATGCACTGTAGAGTTGATAGCTGGAAGACAGGAATCTAGGCTGAAATGGACAATCCCACCTGCTCAGTAGGAAGATGAGTTTGTCAAGTGTGGAGGGTGTTTCCAAATGTTGTGGGGTAGAGAACAACTAGCTGCTGTATATAAATGAGCTCACAGAGTATGGCCAAGAATGTAACGCGTGGAGAAAAAGAGGAAGAGCTGGAAAAATGGGAGAGAGAGGAGTGGAGGACAGGATTGGGAAAATAGAATAGGGATCAGAAGGGAAGTCAAAGTGGTTAGAGGTTGGGAGCTGACAGGCATTTGTGTGGGTGGCAGAGAATTGGGTTGTGTGTCAGCAGGGAGATAAAATACTCAGCGGAGTGATGTGATAAGGAGGGAATAGCTGTTGGTTAAACATTGTCCACTGATGGATGGATGATCGGAAATCATTCAGTAAAGGGAATGGGTTCTTGAACTGATGAGCTGTCTCGACAGGGGGAAGAAAGTGATGCCTAGAGCTGCTGTTCTAGTTTACATAGGAATGGGATAAGGCAAACTGTGTGGAAAAGACTTGTGTTTTTATTGCCTTTCATATCATGATGGTCAATTGAAGTGATTTTGAAGTGTGGCCACTGTTGTAGTGCTGGCAATGCAGCAACCAGTCTCCACAAAACAATTTTCTATGGTCTTCTGTTAATGTTCAGCATGGATGTTTATTACCCAAAGTGCCATGATTAACTAATTAGCTCTCTTCAAAATGGTGCCAAGAAGAGTTTTACCTCCATGAGAGTAGAGATGGGGCTTTGTTTAGCATCTTACCCAAAGACCTCCACTGGCAGTACAGTACACCATTTTCTCAGTTTGTATTGGGATCTGCTTTGATGTTCAAGTCTGCAGTGTAGAATCTGAACCCAGAACCCTCTGAGACTCCTGCCAGCTGTGCTTTAGGTGCCGCTGAAATGAGGAATGGAACATGTTGAAACTAACCTTAACCAGGTTAGTTAGTGATCCTGCCAACAACAACAAGGGGAGGACAGCTGAGTCTTGGGGTTGATGTCAAGGTGATGGACCACAGCACAAGTGAATGGGATGGAAAGTGCGGATAGGGAATTCAGCCTGTGGCTCAGGGTCTTATTCCGAAGGCTGAAAGAGGTGCAAATGGAACTGTGTGAGAGAAGGCTTAGCTAAAAGAGCAATTCAGCAATTAGTTTGGAAGGCAGGTCTTTGGCAATGGTTACCTGAGCAGAGTGGAAGCAAGTCTCTGAGTTGTGCAGGAGGGAAATAAATTATAAAAGAAATAATTTGCAGTTAGCTCTCATACCTCATCACCGACCTCTCACCTTACTTACTGGAGTCTACTGGCTGGCACAAATTTAGATTGCTTTACAGTGACACTCTGTGGCTGGTGCTTGAACTACATGCAAATCAATCCTTTGGAAACTCTTCAACACTTCTCCCATTCTACTTCAATTGTTTTGGTAGAAGATCGGCCAAAGTTCTGTTCACACAGTTACCCAAGTTCCTACTAGTCTTTCACCAGTGTTATGGTGGTTGGTAAGGAGGCCATATGGTTGACAGTGAGAAGCAAAGCTTCGAGCTGTCAGGGATGTGAATGGTCTGGAAGGTGGGCAAGAATGTGGCAAATGGAATTTAATCTGGAGATATGCGAGGTGGGGAATTTGAGGAGGTGCAACAGGGCAAGGAAATACACATTAGGTGTCAGGATATTAAAACAAAATGTAGGGGAACTGAGAGAACTTGGAATGTACAGTATGACCATGGGTCCTTGGAGGTAAAATGGCAGGTAAATAAGATGGATTAAGAGGAACAACATAGAAGGGCAGGGACATTTATGTTGGAACTGAATACGACACTAGTTGGATGATAGTTGAGTACTGGGTATAGTATGATCACCAAGAGAGTCATGGGGGTGTTGAAGTGTTTGAAGGAAAATCAGATAGACTGTGATTGTGTTCTTTGGAGCAGAGGAAACTCTGGGGATTCTGTTGAGGCATTTAAACTGATGAGAGGCCGAAGTAAAGTAAATAGATCAGTTTTACTTGCAGATGTTATCATGAACCAGAGGCACAAGTTAGTAAACGGAATAGAGGGAGATGAGGAAAACCATTTTCACCCAGAGGCTGATAGGGGTCTGGAACTCACTGCTTGGAAAAGTGATAAGGACAGAATGCCTCAGGATTGTTAATGAATATGTGGATGTGCGTATGAGGAGTCGTAATCTGTCGAGTTATGGACCTGCTTCTGGGAAGTTGGGTTAGGCTACGTAGTCAGCAGTTAACACTGTGAGAGTCAGCAAAAATTGGAAAGGCCCTGTGACTGCTGCTCTCGTGGGAATGTAATTACCAGTTGAATTTTTTTCCCATTATCGTAGCATGAGAGGAATTTTTAATACAATTCAAAATACAACTCTCTTGGTAGCCTTAGATACCTTCAACTTTATTGTCTATAGGGACAATTCAGGATATTTTTGTCGTCCAGCTACCAAAATGCATGTAATGCTGTTGTTTTTACTTCCTTAATAATGGTTCAGATTTATGGTTTAATTGAAAAGCAAAAAAAACAGCAGATGCTGGAAAAGTTAAATGAAAGAGGCACAGGGGGAGCAGGAGAATTTTAGAAGCAAAAATTAGCAGCTACTTGTGGATAGATGTAGAAGAAAGCCAACATGAACTTGTTAACGGTACTTCATGACTACGTAACTTGATACAACAGACGACTGAAGCAACAGAGGGAGCTGACAAGGAAAGTGCAGTTGATGTGGAGTATGGAAAGGCATTTGGTAAAAAGCACGATCTAGATCGAAACCTGTGGAATATCAGAGGTTACAGCAACATGGATGGAACTGGCTAATTAACAAGAAATAGGAGTAGTGAGATGGAGTTTTCTGGACTGGAGGGAAATGCACTGTGGCATTTCCTAGGACGCAAGTTGATGGCGTGAACATCGATTCTCCAACTTCAGGTCATTTTCCCCTCCCCTTCTTCCATTCCCCACTGACACCTCCTCATCTTCACCCTTAACTATGGCCACCTCCTAGTGCTCCTCCTCCTTCCTTTTCTCCCATAGACCGCTCTCCTCTCCTGTCAGATTCCTTCTTCTCCAGCCCTTTACCTCTTCCACCCATCACTTCCCAGCTTCTTTCTTCCAACCCCACCTACCCACCTTCTGACTAGTACTACTCCCCCCCCCCCCCACCCCACCACCTTGTTCCGGCATCTTCCCCCTTCCTGTCCTGTCCTGTTGAAGGGCCTTGGGCTGAAACGTTGACTGTTTATTCACTTCCACAGATGCTGCCTGACCTGCTGAGTTCCTCCAGCATTTTGTGTGTGTTGCTCATGATTTCCAACATCTGGAGAATTTCTTGTGCTTATGATTCAAGTATTCTGTGATTCTGTGTATTTCAGAAACTCTCAACATGTGAGTCAGCATGTGAGCAAGTCAATACAACATCAAAGCTGACTGATGATCGAGCACCTACTTACACCGATTCCATTTTATTCCACCCACATTCCCATCATCTCTTCCTCGGTTTTCTCACTCTGGATCACAGTAGGAGCCAATTGTCCTACCAAGATGACTTCTTTGGAGGCAGTTAACTTTTTAGGTGGATGACTTTCAATTGATGAAGGGTTATTGTCTTGAAACAGTCCTCTCCTCAGCCTCTAGCTGACTTACTGAGCAATTTCCAGTTTTATTAATGGTCACTATATTAATTTTATTGATAAAGAAGAAAAAAAGACATTGTAGGGTAGTGATACAATCACTAAACTTTATTCATTTTTCTCCAAGAGGACCACAAATTTTTTCATAGGGTTTGGAGGTTGCATGCCTCAATGACTCAGAGAGCTATGTTGGCTGGAGTCAGGGCTTTATGTCTTATGGCCTTATGCTTTGGCTCTTGGTAGGGTCATCTATGTCAAGCAGATCAAAAAGTTGAGGACATACTAAAAGTGATTCACCGGTCTTCCATGTTCGGGGTTTCAGCTCAGGGCTAACAACCTGACTGGTAAAACAAAATGGTTACAGAAACAGCAATGAAGAATCCTTCCACATCTGAGTGTGATGGTCTTCCTGAGTCTCTCCCCGGGACTCGCGTGACTGTCAGCTGTAAAAACCACAAGGCAGCTACTGACACAATGAAGGAAGCCCTGAACACCGCCAGAGATGGAGGACCTTCATTGTTGCCCTAAACACCAGCGGCATGATGAGAGTGAGTTTATTTATTTTATGTAACAACTAGAACTATAAGAAATAAATAGGGACAGGCAAGTAATGGAGAGCAAGAAATAGATCCACACAGCGTACAGCACATGGCCAGTGAAGCAAGCGTTAAACTCTGAATAAAGGAATGCCATTTGAAAGGATACACAGGGGATTTATGGGATGAAGTAAAATTAAGGACTTGCTTACATTGTATTTCAAATGAGATTTGTTTTCTGTGTTTACAAATCGTATTGCAGTGAAAGAAATGTGCAAGACACACTGGGGAATGGTATGCACTTTTTAATGTGCTAATTACATTAAAAGCTGGGTGAAAAATATGCTCAGTGTTTTAGAAAACGTATAATTGCTTGATTTACACATTTACAAATTGTTGTTGTTAACATCTGTGAGGTCATACATTAACTTTAAGCTACTTATATCATTGGCTGGTTTCTTAAAGTCAAACTTAGAATTTGCGTTTAGGGTCTATCGAGTGCCAACACAAAGTGTCTATCGGAAGAGACCATAGTCTAGATTCCTTCCATTAACACACATGGAGGGTTGATTCAGATGTGGAAACCCCACAAACACTGAAATAGTGTATCACTTCAGAGGACCACATGAATCGCAAAGCTGCTACAGTTTAAAAAAATTAACACCTTTGACCATGAATGTAAAAAGTTTTGCATTGTGTTTATTCTTGTGTATATTTTTATTATGAATAAAGTGGATTTTTGAAATATAAAAATTAAAGCTGAATTCGCTCTCATTGCTTGTCAGCCTCAAAAGCATAACACTATAGTTAAAAGAAGCACAGGATAAACTATTTTATAACTGGTACCATTTTACCACTGCAGAATATGTGAATGATGACTGACTCTTCAATTTCTTTATTGTTTAAGCTACTGTCTATTGTGATCAGCATTTCTCTTCCCCATTACTGAATCACATAATGTATTGTAAAAAAAATCATTTATCTGGCTGTGCATGGTTCGTTATATATCAGCCAGAACTTGACAAGACACCAAACAGTATTTCAATAAACACTTTCTCCCAGTGTGTAGGTTGAGTTGCTATTTTGAATGTGTTTAACCAATTTAAAGTTCCTATCACCTCCCAAAGACAAATAAGGTAAGTGTTCTATTGTTGCAACATTTACGATTTAACATTTTTGTCTTTATTATGATATTATTTGCGGTAACAACCTCAAAATGTGTGTTATCACAATAGTTGCAGCACTTTCCCTGTGTGTGGGAAGATGCTGTTGAATTTTGCTAGCCTGGACCCTTTCCGTTTATGGTTAACTTAATTGCGTTACTGTTCAGCACTGAAGGACTAAAGATTGATGAAATTCTGCCAGAATTCACCCGGAATGCTTTTGTACTTTTCAGCTGAATCATAGTAATTTACTCTTGGTGCTACCTGAATGCCGAAAGCACTGGCTGCTATTTTATTTTGGCAGAGCTCAATCGTGGCAGTAAAGACACAGAAGTCGACCCTAGAAAGGGAAGCAGGATGCCGGTGAAAAGAAGAAATAGTCCATTTTCATTAAAACATTTCTCGTTACAGAGTCAGAAAGTGTAACAGCCGATGGTAAGTGCTGTGAAGAACTCAGAGAAAAACAGGTGTTTCATAAATCTGGTACAAAATTCATCCAGCTTATAGTGAAGTATTCCAAGGGAACTGAGTGCATCCATCATTTAGAGCATACTCTGAAGCTATTGCTTCCTGCGTAAAAACAAACATACCAGCAGTTTTCTGATGGGCTGCATGATAAGTTGTACAAACTGTAAGTTGCAATCCAGCCTCTCGCTGAATCGCCCCATCTCCCACACTGTTCACTCGGCTAAGGAATGCACAGTCCCTTTGTGTATAAATTTAGTGGCTGGCTTCAAGATGCTTCTGATAAGTGTGCTCTCTTCTAGCCTCAGAACTGCCATTCACTTTGGTCGCACTGGAGATTGTTTTATTCTGCCAGGTCCTCGCTAACCTCGATTTGCTGGGAAAACCCGCTCTGTGAAAGAACTACACAATGGCTGAAGAAAAGAAAGCACTCCAGTTTGTTTAGACCTGCAGTACAACCCTGAACTATGATTCGTTGAAACAAAAGTCGACAAAGAGGGTCCATGTTGCCTGAAAGTAAGTTAAAAAGGGTACTCTCCTCTACCTCGTTTTTACATTTGCAGACCCCTAAGCATTTGTGAAGAAGGGGAAAATGAACGTGTCTTTTGTGTTATACACAGCCGGCCTTCTCTGTTTATTTCATTATGTCTAAAGCTTTTATGTGATGAACTGCATTATATACTCACAAAACGCTTTATGGACAAGATCTCTGGATACAGGTACCAATACTTTACCTGAACATCCGTATCTGTTTAGTCTCAACTTGCATCTAAATAACTGAACAATTCAGAGATCTAGTTAAGATGATCGTATCTAATGTTCCACCATTTTTAACCTTTTTGTTGAATTTGGATGGAATTCATGCTTATTCCCAGGGAAGTACTGGGAATGTTCCATTTCTCCATTCCTAAGGGGGCTGTTGTAGTTCTCCACTGCAAACGTACTTGGGTAAGCATCATTTCCTTGTGAGGCAGGAGTGCATGGCTTTGCACGGGAAGGAGACTTAGCCATACCCCTGCACGCCCCATCCACAATCCATCCTTATTAGTTGTCCCAGCTGTTGTTAGTAGACTTATCAAAAAGAGTCTGAGAGTTTCTTGCACTCCTGTCCCTATCCCTCCACACACCTCTCATCCATGTACCTGTCCAAGTTTTTCTTAAATGTTAAAAGTGAGCCCACATTTACCACTTCATCTGGCAGCTCATTCCACGCTCCCATCACTCTCTGTGTGAAGAAGCCCCCCTCTAATGTTCCCTTTAAACTTTTCCCCCTTCACCCTTAACCCATGTCCTCTGGTTTTTTTCTCCCCTAGCCTCAGTGGAAAAAGCCTGCTTGCATTCACTCTATCTATACCCATCATAATTTTATATACCTCTATCAAGTCTCCCCTCATTCTTCTACGCTCCAGGGAATAAAGTCCTAACCTATTCAATCTTTCTCTGTAACTCAGTTTCTCAAGTCCCGGCAACATCCTTGTAAACCTTCTCTGCACTCTTTCAACCTTATTAATGTCCTTCCTGTAATTCGGTGACCAAAACTGCACACAATACTCCAAATTCAGTCTCACCAATGCCTTATACAACCTCACCATAACATTCCAACTCTTGTACTCAATACTTTGATTTATAAAGGCCAATGTACCAAACGCTCTCTTTATGACCCTATCTACCTGTGACGCCACTTTTAGGGAATTTTGTATTGTGTTTGTTCATGCTGCTTGACTACAGCCCCTAACTCACTGGGATCACCTTTCCCCCCTCGCTCTAACACCTGCATACTGGATCATTTCCGATTTTCTGGCGCCACCTGCACAGAGAGTTTCCAGATTGCAGGAAGTGAGATTAGTGCCACAGCAAGGGGAATCTGGTTTTGGGTCAGCTTCTCTCGGAGGGATTGGTCAGCGTGCATCTCCGACAGATGGAGGTGGATACTCTGAAACTGCATCTCTGATGTATGTCATGGGAGATGGACACCAAGGCCAAAGATCAGAATAGGCAGCACCCCTCCCACATGAAGGGACTGGAAGGTTTCACTTCTGACAGGGGGTCCACTGTTAGAACTGCGATGCTCATCTTCATTGGCAAGCTTCTTGATGGACTGCCCTTTTAACTAGCCTGAATCTCATGCTGCAGTCCTTGCAGCTTCTGAAATGAGCACACATGCTTGAATGTCGCAGCAGAAATAGCAAACGTGCATTGTACGGCATTTGACGTCACCGCCTTGAGCCTACTGATCGCTGTGTGTAACTCCAAAGTGACACACCACGATTCCCCAAAAGCGCTGAATGGAGGCAGTGAATGCATTAAGTGCCGTTCACTTAAAGTTCCATCTAGTGTGTTGCTTGGTGCAAAAAAAAAACTGCTTTGCAAACAAATTTCTTGCCTAGTCCATTTCCCTGCATCAGTACCATAGGTGAATATTACAAACATCTTGTATTTAAGTTGCAGAATGCAGAATTTATTACTTTGACAGTATGTGGAAGAGAGGTACCTCCCAAACTGCACCATTCCCTTCACTGCACCCCCCTCCCCCACTAAAACAACCATGATTGTTGACTGAATGGTTTGAATGAGTCTGCTTAGAGTGTGGGATTTGTTTAGGAGACATTCTGTCCGTCAAACTTACACACTTCCACCCGGGGGCAAACTGACTCGGTGCCATCACAGAGATTTGACTGGGCTGGGGTAGGGAATACATAAAACTGTGATTCAAGCAAACCCTGTAATAAATAGAGATCGTTAAAACAACACAACTGTGCTTCTAAAGAGAGAAAAGAACCTAAACATTCTGTACATCTGCAGTGTCTGGAAAGGGAATTAAATCACAGCTGGGGCAATAGTCTTTTATCAGCTCTGAGACAAAGACAGAAAGTCCAAGCTAATCAAAGATGGGATGGAGAGTGGAATAATATGTAAAATTTTCAAGATAAATAATCCACACACTCGTTCAAAGAGGCAGATAAAGGCTGACATGGCTTTGCAGTGGATTTTCTTTGAAAAGCTGCAGATGTGGAATTGCTGGATATATGTAAAGGTCAGCGTAGCCCGGCTGTGAGAAGGCACTGTAGGCATTCCTACGTGTGCTCACCATAACTAGGTTGTAAACCTACTTGTAAAAAAGTCTCTTTAACTTCTATCGATGAGTGAAAGATGACTTTCCATTTCCCCCACTTTAATTTTTCCATTGGCTATCAATTCGCCTCCACCTACCTTTTGTCCCCATTGAGTTAATGATTTGTCTGCTGTGATAGCAAGCACATATAATCTTAAATTAACTCAGAAATGGAAGCTGAAAAATTGGAATGTAAATTTCCAAAATTAGCATGAAAACTGGTAGGACAATTCCTGGCTAAAATATCATTGGTGTAAGTGTGGTCACTTAAAGAGGGAAGGGAGCACGCATGGCCACTTCTCGGACCACATTAGATGTTTCACTGGTGGGAAAGAAATGAAGGCAGAAATAGTGCAGGGTAACTTGTCATTGTCAGAATACCTTCTACATTATGTGAATCTTATGCAAATGAATGTCAGTGGAAGCAGGGTTTCAGTGTCAGAACAAGAGTGTAGGGAGAAATAGATGATAGGCTCCCTCCATCACCATACCACAGGGCTGAACGTGATGGAGGAGGCAACCAAAATTACAAATACTGTCCAATAAGGCTTGCTCAAACATAGAGTCACGGAAGGGGAACAGTCATATGGAAAGTTTTATTTAGTGATGGGAATTTAAGAATAGAGTAAGCTAGATAATCTGAAGTCCATTGGTGAAAGAAGAGCATGAAGAAAGTTTAGAAATTCAGTAATAGAGCAGACACAAAATTGGTAAAGGCACTGTTAGTGGACAAGGTGACCACTGAGCAGCACGTGATATTTAAAGACCTGTGTTTCATTGGCTCAGTTTGCAATAGAATAGTTCGGCATTATCATCGCTGCACAATAGGTTCTGAAATTCAAGTCCAGTAAAGAATGTGTCTTGACACACATCTGAACAAGGTTTGGTTGCATGTTTTAAAGTGCCAGTTAGTGAAAAACATTGATAAAATTTACTAGCAAAGAGCAATTTAAGCTCGATTTTGTATGCAGTCTATTTCAATAGAAAGTAACAGTTTGTAATGCAGAGTATCCCATTTGCACTAACCGAAGAAAGGAAGAAGCTGCTGGACAGTCAATCTGCAAAACGTGTTTATACAGCTGAAAACTAACACAGTCAGTGCGAGTTCCTTGTGTAAATTAAAACTGCAATACAGATGCCTGCTGGTTTTGGACAGGGTTACATTAAGCATGTGTTCTTTGAGTCAGTGAGCAGCTGCTCACCAGTTCAGGTGCCAGATTCATGTACATCACACACAGGGAGGAACAGCTTAAATAAGGTCTGTTTTTTCATCTACTACATTTAACTTTGCATATGTTACTATCATTCCCACACGGCTTTGAAGCCTATGCAGCTAAACAACAAATGTAGTTCAATTGTTATTTTATAGTTAACACTAATTTTAAGTCAAATGACAGAATAGTAAAACTCTTGCTTGTGTCATTCATCTTTAACTTTTGTGACGTCGCTATTAGGACTTTCAGTAAAATCTTAACTTTGCTTTGCACTTGAAACAAGAGTTAAGCAGCCTGTCTTATGAAGGCTCTTTAAGGAACAGACATCCACATGGGCATCAACACTAGCAATATAACAAAGTTCGAAAGCAATGTCTCACATTCACCCTTCCTTTCTTTCCCTCTCAGCTTAAACGTTCAAGTTTAAAAAGAAGAATAAATGAATCGAATTGTCTTTTCTGCTTCAGGACATGTTCATTAATCGTATTAGCCTTGAATTATTTATTTTAAAATAGAAATATTCATTTATTTAATATTTAAATAATATTAAATAGACCTACTCCACACTATATAGCTAAAATATTTTTTTTTTTAAATTACCATTACTTGGTTATTTTGGCTTCATAGAAATACTGCCATAAAAATCCCTCCATCTCACTCCTGCTTCTACAACACGTTTCCCATGCATACTGGCGAGGTGATAGGAAGGAGGTGGGAGTGAAATGTAAGGCAACAGATTGCCAACTAGATTAGCCATGTGTTAAACAGTCCAGACACAGGGCCTTCGGCCCCACTGCATCATGCTCACCGAATCCTCACTGTTGGTCCCAACTGCCCATGTTTGGCTCATAACTCTCCAAGACCCACCCCTCCATAAATGTTGCAGTTGTACCTGTCTCGAACACTTCCTCTGGCAATTCATTCCAGATACTCACTACTCTCTGTGCTAGGAAGTTACCTCTCAGGTCCTTATGAAATCTATGCATTCTTATATTGTACCTGTGCCCTGTAGTTTGCAGCCTAAACCTTGAGAGAAGACTCTGACTGCTCACCTTATCCACACCAATCATCATTTTATAAAGCTTATATAATGCTTTTATAAAGTTGGATTTCTCGAACTTCTGGAAATTGCACCCCCTTCACCATTCTCCATCCTTGTTTCCCTCTCTCACCTTTTCTCCTTACCTGCCCATCACCTCCCTCCAGTTCTCCTTACCCTTCCTTTCCTTCCATGGCCTTCTACCCTCTCTTATCAGATTCCTCAACTTCCCAGCTCTTCACCCCTGCCCCTCTCCCGGTTTCACCTATCCCTCCTTGTACTTCTCCCTCCCTCCCTTTACCTTCTTACTCTGACTCCTCATCTCTCTTTCCAGTCCTCTAGCCGGACAAGTGACCTTCAACCGACACCTTCTGTTTCCTATCATTGAGGTAATTCTGAATCCACCTGGCAAACTCCCCGACTCCCATGCAACTCATAAACCCTTCCTGATCAGCCTGTGGGATCTTGTCAAATGCCTTTAAGTCCATATAGACAATACCTACTGCCCTCCTTTCATCTACTCCATTAGTTACCACTTCAGAAACCTGCAAACATTTTGTTAGACATGACTTCCCATGCACAAAACTATACTAGCTATTACTGATCAGGCCTTGACTGTCCAATTGATGACAGACCCTGTCTTTCAGAATTCCCTCCAAGTAAGCTCTGTACAACTGAAATCCGGCCCTTTGGCATGTAGTTCCCTGGCCTGAACTTGCCACTCTTCTTGAAAAATGGAACAAGATTTGCCACCCTCCAAATGGCTGGAACTTCGCCAGCAGATTACAATGAAGCAAAGGGCACCCACGATTTCTTCCCTGGCCTCCCATAGCGCTTGGGAGTGTTCCCTTCAAGGCCGGAGGCAATATATGCGCTCAGTTCATCTGCCTTACCTATTAGGCCGCATGCAGTGAAATAGATGCCATTTAAAGCAGAGGTGCTATCTGCCCTTTCACTGTAAACATGCCTATCCTGATTGACAGTCTTACTCTCCGCCTGCTGCACGTGCCCCTGGCTTCAAAGCACCAGAGGGAGCTGATGGGAAGATAAGGAGAGACAAAGAGAAAAGGAAACAGGAATGGGGAATGGTGAAGGAGGAATGGGAGGCATTGCCAGAAGTTCGAGAAAACAATGTTCATGCCGTCAGATTGGAGGCTACTCAGATGGAATATAAGGTGTTGCTCCTCCACCCTGAGTGTGGCCTCATCACGACAGTAGGGGAGGCCATGGCCTGGCCTGCCATGCCGGAATGGGAATGGGAAGTGGAATTGAAATGGGATGACTATCATCATGAAGTGTTTTGAGAGGCTCGTCATGAGGCATATCAAGACCCTGCTGCCCCCCTCACTGAACCCCCTGCAGTTTGCATACCGTCCGAACCGCTCAACAGATGACGCCATTGCCACCACCCTCCACCTGGCCCTAACCCACCTGGACAAAAAAGACACATACGTTCGGAGGCTGTTCATAGACTTTAGTTCAGCATTCAACACAATCATCCCTCAGAAACTGTTTGGAAAGCTGACCCTATTGGGCCTGAACACCTCCCTCTGCAACTGGATCCTAGACTTCCTGACTGGGAGATCTCAATCAGTCCGGATCGGGAGCAGCATCTCCAACACCATCACACTGAGCACGAGGGCCCCCCAGGGTTGTGTACTCAGTCCACTGCTGTTCACTCTGCTGACCCACAACTGTGCTGCAACACACAGCTCGAACCATATCATCGAGTTCGCCAATGACACCACCGTGGTGGGTCTCATCAGCAAGAACGACGAGTCAGCTTACAGAGAGGAGGTGCAGCGGCTAACGGACTGGTGCAGAGCCAACAACCTGTCTCTTAATGTGAACAAAAGAGATGGTTGTTGACTTCAGGAGGGCACGGAGCGACCACTCCCCGCTGAACATCCACGGCTCCTCGGTAGAGATCGTTAAGAGCACCAAATTTCTTGGTGTTCACCTGACGGAGAATCTCACCTGGTACCTCAACACTAGCTCCATAGCAAAGAAAGCCCAGCAGAGTCTCTACTTTTTGCAAAGGCTGAGGAAAGTCCATCTCCCACCCCCCCATCTTCATCACATTCTACAGGGGTTGTATTGAGAGCATCCTGAGCAACTGCATCACTGCCTGGTTCGGAAATTGTACCATCTCGGATCTCAAGACCCTGCAGTGGATAGTGAGGTCAGCTGAGAAGATCATTGGGGTCTCTCTTCCCGCCATCACGGACATTTACACTACACACTGCATCCGCAAAGGAAACAGCATTGTGAAGGACCCCATGCACCCATCATACAATCTTTTCTCCCTCCTGCCTTCTGGGAAAAGGCTCCGAAGCATTCGGGCTCTTACAACCAGACTATATAACAGTTTCTTCCCCCAAGCTATCAGACTCCTCAATACCCAGAGCCTGGACTGACACCTTGCCCTACTGTCCTGTTTATTATTTATTGTAATGCCTGCACTGTTTTTGTGCACTTTATGCAGTCCAGTGTAGGTCTGTAGTCTAGTGTAGCTTTCTCTGTGTTTTTTTTTATTACGTAGTTCAGTCTAGTTTTTGTACTGTGTCATGTACCACCATGGTCCTGAAAAACGTTGTCTCATTTTTACTATGCACTGTACCAGCAGTTATGGTTGAAATGACAATAAAAGTTGACTTGACTTGATTTGACTTGACTTTTTCCACCTAGCAGATGGAGCATAGGTGCTTGTCGAAGCAGACTCCCAATCTGCATTTGGTGTCACGGATATATAGGAGGCCACACCAGGAGCACCGGATACAGTAGATGACCCCAGCAGACTCACAGGTGAAGTGTCGCCTCACCTGGAAATACTGTTTTGGGCCCTGAATTGCACGGAGGGAGGAGGTGTAGCACATGTACTGCTTGCAAACAAGTCCTCCTTCTTCAAAGAAAGGGGCTCCCTTCCTCCACCATCAACGCTCCTCTCAACCTCATCTCTTCTATTCGCACCCATCTACCCTCACCCCATCCTCCCACCTGCTCCCCCCCACACCAGGGACAGAGTTCCTCTTGTCCTCACCTACCACCCCACCAGCCTCGGCATCCAGCACATAATTCTCCGTAACTTCCACCATCTTCAATGGGATACCACCAACAAGCACATCTTTCCCTCCCCCCCAACATTCTGCTTTCCACAGGGTGATTTTCCCTCCACCCCCCACCCTCTGACCCCTCATCTTTTTTTCTCCAGTCCTGATGTAGGATCTTGGCCCAAAACGTCAACTGCACTCTTTTCCATAGATGCTGCCTGGCCTGCTGAGTTCCTCCAGCATTTTGTGTGTGTTGCTTGGAATATAAGCTGTTGCTCCTCCACCTTGAGAATGGCCTCATCTTGACTCACGAAGAGGCGATAGACTGACACGTTGGAAAGGGAATGGGAATGGGAATGTTTGACCACCAGGAAGACCCACTTGTGGCCGATGGCACTGGAGAAGAAAGCCTCGCAAAGATTATGCATGATCTTTCACTCAACTGTAAAATAAAACAAGCTACATACCGTTGTTTATTATTCAAACACACCAGCTGCTTTACAATTTTAATTCTTTGCTTCAGCAGAGTACTTTGGAGCTAATTGTGCACTTACATCTTGCCAAAGGGCATGGAGTAAGATCAGCTCTCCTTGCACTTGTGAGTTAGTTTGTGAAGTTTTACAGAAAGTAAAAAAAGAAATGAAATTAGAAACCAGCCCTGAGGATATTGCTAAAAGCTGTATAAAATATGAAGCCAGAGCACATCAGTCATTTTTTGTCTCCTGTTACCTTTCTGAGTATCTTGGCCACTCTGCAGTCTGGCTTTGGCAGCGGACAATTAGATGGCACATTGTGGAATTCTCTTTTGGAAAAAGGACAGGGGAGTGGCAATTTCAATTAGGCTCTATATAAGAATCGGATTGACTTAACAGATGCTGCATTTTGTTCTACACTTTACATCTTGGTCATCTGTTCATGATAAATCTCAGTCCCTCAGACTTCAATATGTGTAAGCTTGAACCACGCTCACTGTGAAAACATTCTGAATCAGCCAGCTGGCAATACTGCATAGGACAAGCCAAGAGGCACTATGCAAACGCAAGTTATTTCCATCCTCCGGAAAGGAACAGTGGTGCCATCAGAAATTGCCAGCCAGTCTTGACAATGCTTTTGTGTTTAACATTGCAACATTTCCCACTCCGGCTAATTCCTCTCTTGCCTCCTCCTTCCTATTCACTCCAAGGTGCATCAACAATTGCATCCAAAACATCTTCCTTAAGGAGTCTTTACCTACAGGGCCGTCACAGTTATTCTGTCTCACTCACACTCCATTTCCAGCGATCAGAAATCCTTATTTTCAATAACACAAGAGTATTGACAGATCCCCCCCCCCCCACCCTTTGCTCCAACTAAAGTTAATTCAGTGCACACCAGGGACTGATCTTGGGACCTTCTCTGCTCCATTAGATTTAGCAATGCAGGTGAGCCCAACGTGCAACTCTTCATCTTTTCTGATGATGTTTACATTACCGGACACTTACCAATTATGATAAATGATGATTTTTATTATTGCTAAGCAGTTTTTAATTTGAAGTGTTATAGGGCCTTTGATTGTTCCTTCTAGATTTTAGCTTTCTCTACTATGTTTGTAGCAGATGGGACGGCGATATGCATCAGCAAACAGTAATTGGAACAGCTACCATCACCACAACATGCGCAGCAAATAGATTATCTATAAATCTGTGCTGCTACTTTATTAAACTGGGTAACTGCCAGACTCTGTAATGTAAGAACAACTAATGTGATTTGCCCTAATCCCCTAAAAGTGACAAAATTTTACTTAACTTTATTTGACATGAATAACTAGGCCAGTTGAGCCGGGCTCTTTTTTCAACACCCTGTATTAGATTTCACTGACTTCCTCCCAGAAGGGCTAGGCCCGTTCATGAGTCAGTCAGGCTATGCTCCTGACCAGAGCGGCTGGGCCAGTACAGGAGTCAGTCAGGCTATGCTCCTGACCAGAGGGGCTGGGCCAGTACAGGAGTCAGTCAGGCTATGCTCCTGACCAGAGGGGCTGGGCCAGTACAGGAGTCAGTCAGGATATGCTCCTGACCAGAGGGGCTGGGCCAGTACAGGAGTCAGTCAGGCTATGCTCCTGACCAGAGGGGCTGAGCCAGTACAGGAGTCAGCCACGCTATGCTCCTGACCAGAGGGGCTGGGCCAGTACAGGAGTCAGTCAGGCTATGCTCCTGACCAGAGGGGCTGGGCCAGTACAGGAGTCAGTCAGGCTATGCTCCTGACCAGAGGGGCTGGGCCAGTACAGGAGTCAGTCAGGCTATGCTCCTGACCAGAGGGGCTGGGCCAGTACAGGAGTCAGCCACGCTATGCTCCTGACCAGAGGGGCTGGGCCAGTACAGGAGTCAGCCACACTATGCTCCTGACCAGAGGGGCTGGGCCAGTACAGGAGTCAGCCACGCTATGCTCCTGACCAGAGGGGCTGGGCCAGTACAGGAGTCAGTCAGGCTATGCTCCTGACCAGAGGGGCTGGGCCAGTACAGGAGTCAGCCACGCTATGCTCCTGACCAGAGGGGCTGGGCCCGTTCATGAGTCAGTCAGGCTATGCTCCTGACCAGAGGGGCTAGGCCAGTACAGGAGTCAGTCAGGCTATGCTCCTGACCAGAGGGGCTGGGCCAGTACAGGAGTCAGCCACACTATGCTCCTGACCAGAGGGGCTGGGCCAGTACAGGAGTCAGTCAGGCTATGCTCCTGACCAGAGGGGCTGGGCCAGTACAGGAGTCAGTCAGGCTATGCTCCTGACCAGAGGGGCTGGGCCAGTACAGGAGTCAGCCACGCTATGCTCCTGACCAGAGGGGCTGGGCCCGTACAGGAGTCAGCCACACTATGCTCCTGACCAGAGGGGCTGGGCCAGTACAGGAGTCAGCCACGCTATGCTCCTGACCAGAGGGGCTGGGCCAGTACAGGAGTCAGCCACGCTATGCTCCTGACCAGAGGGGCTGGGCCAGTACAGGAGTCAGTCAGGCTATGCTCCTGACCAGAGGGGCTGGGCCAGTACGGGAGTCAGCCACGCTATGCTCCTGACCAGAGGGGCTGGGCCCGTACAGGAGTCAGCCACACTATGCTCCTGACCAGAGGGGCTGGGCCAGTACAGGAGTCAGCCACGCTATGCTCCTGACCAGAGTGGCTGGGCCAGTACATGAGTCAGCCACGCTATGCTCCTGACCAGAGGGGCTGGGCCAGTACAGGAGTCAGTCAGGCTATGCTCCTGACCAGAGGGGCTGGGCCAGTACAGGAGTCAGCCACGCTATGCTCCTGACCAGAGGGGCTGGGCCCGTACAGGAGTCAGTCAGGCTATGCTCCTGACCAGAGGGGCTGGGCCAGTACAGGAGTCAGTCAGGCTATGCTCCTGACCAGAGGGGCTGGGCCAGTACAGGAGTCAGCCACGCTATGCTCCTGACCAGAGGGGCTGGGCCCGTACAGGAGTCAGCCACACTATGCTCCTGACCAGAGGGGCTGGGCCAGTACAGGAGTCAGTCAGGCTATGCTCCTGACCAGAGGGGCTGGGCCAGTACAGGAGTCAGTCAGGCTATGCTCCTGACCAGAGGGGCTGGGCCCGTTCATGAATCAGTCAGGCTATGCTCCTGACCAGAGGGGCTAGGCCAGTACAGGAGTCAGTCAGGCTATGCTCCTGACCAGAGGGGCTGGGCCCGTTCATGAGTCAGTCAGGCTATGCTCCTGACCAGAGGGGCTGAGCCAGTACAGGAGTCAGTCAGGCTATGCTCCTGACCAGAGGGGCTGGGCCAGTACAGGAGTCAGTCAGGTTATGCTCCTGACCAGAAGCTGCAGCTGTGCCCATCTTCTTCAAAGACTGGAACTTGTTTCCGGTACAGTGGAAAGGAAGCTGGTCTTGGATTAGCATTCGGTCTTTAGAAAATGCCGACTTCTCTTCATGCTTTCCAACTGATGTCCTGTACTTAGAAATCAGTGATCAAAGAGGGAAACATCTGATATAAACATATTTTTGACAAGCACCAATTTGATCTTGAATTATTGTGTAAAAACAAAATTGTATAATCTGGGCAGTATCTTATTGCATGTATCAACGTTCCTCTCGTACAATGAGATGCTGTGAATCCCAATCACTCAATGCAACGTTTGTCATCTGCAAGTTTTCACCAACAAGTGGTCCAATAACTAGATAATCAGTGCCAGGGAGGAATTCTCTGCTGAGAAATGCCAGGGAATCTTTAACAACCAAATAAACCAAGGAACAGGCAGCTCAGACCTTGGATTACAGACTCAAAGTCATAAACCATATAAACCATATAACAATTACAGAACGGAAACAGGCCATCTCGGCCCTTCTAGTCCGTGCCGAACGCTTACTCTCACCTAGTCCCACTGACCCGCATTCAGCCCATAACCCTCCAGTCCTCTCCTATCCAAAATTACATAAAGTAATGTAAATCGTTCATTCTGGTGCTTAGCAAACTTACGTCGAAATCTACTGCATCCAGCAAAGTTACAGCATGTGTAAATGTAAAATTCAATGCAATTGATAAAAAGGTCATATATATTCCAAATTATTCATTGTAAATTTGAAATTTCTTTCTGGATTGGATACTATACTGTACAGGTAAAACTTTTGAATTCACAAGCACGTTTGAAAGTGACACACAGATTCAAGGAAACTGTATTTAAGTGTCTTGTGTTAATGAGAAGTTGACAATAATATAACAGGAGACTAAGTCCAATAGACTACATGGTCATTTTGAATCCCTAAAGATGGATCAGTTTTACGAAGTATGAATTACCACAGATGGTTCACAAACTCATGTCCATTTAAGTTTATTTTAACAAGACTATTATTATTTTTCTTGCACTGTGTCAGTTTGCAAGCTGTAATGAGACATTCCTTTTACATCCTATTTTTAGTGCAATGACCCAGGGAGCTCATTCAGGATTTCCCACGTCACTTTCTTCCTCCGTGTCTGCTCTGTCTTAAAGAACATACCATCCAGCCTTCTATCTGAACAGCTTTCCAGTGTGTGCGAGTGGGTACTGAGAGTATCGGCATGCTTTGCAACACCAAGGGCGCTGAAGTCTTCTGGGTCAACAATCTGAAAGGCTTGAGAAAATATCTCTGCCTTACCCCCACTGATTTGTTCTCTTTTAAATGGAGTGTCTCTTGTATATTTTTTTTTAAAGTGCAGTTAAAATAAAATCAAAAGAAAAAGCATTCCTCTTTTCAAATGACTTTCTTAACCTTTTTCTCATCCAGAAGACAATTTGGTTAGATAGGAAAGAATTACTACATGGTAAAACAAATCCAATCCTTTATCTTCCTAAAAAGATGTTTGGCTTTCCTTTCAGACTATTTGGTGCAGGAGAAGAACAGAATCACTCCCCCTGATCTTTTCCAATTAATGGTGTGAATGCGAAAATTGTTTATCAAACACATTTTTATGCAAGCAGTATCAGTGATCCTTTAAACTGGGTTTGAAACAAGTTGTGGACATTGAGTAAATGTGATGCTCAAAAAGAAAGCTGGGAATTTAAAGTGGGCTTGAAGTCAAATGGCAAAATTAGCTTAGTTTCTCTTAGTTTACTTCCTTTCAATTGAACGTAGTTAGCTACCAGTCTGCAAGGACAGTGCAGAGGACAAGCATGTGTAATGTCCAACACGTATGAAATTGTAACCTTAGCCAAGGAATGAAAGTTAATCCTGGGCATTTGCCTCACTCTAAACCGAGTGTTTGCAAAGCGTAAACTGCAGAATGGTAAATGGCCACTGAGTCTTGTTTATTGAAAAAGTGTGCAATTGCAATGCAAAAAACTTTGCTTTAAATCACTTTTGTGACTAGCAGAGATAATGCAATGTCTGCCTTTGTTCTTTTCATTCAGTAATTATGCCCCGTCCCCCAATCATCTTCAACTTATTTTTCAGTGTGTCTCTGTACAACTGCTTCAAAATACAAACACTTCACATTCGCTAAAGTCTTTCTGACGCTTGCCTGCTAATGAGAGTTTGTTTTTATCTGTGAAGATAAGACAAAAGGTGGCTAGAGGCTTTAACTAATTTGTTGGCGGTTTGTGAATTTCACTCTTGTTCAGATGTGGCCTCCAAAGCACATTTTGCCCCACAGTCTGATTCAGATAAACTGGCTGCATCAGATCTTACTGAATATTGCAGACTAGACTAGAGTTATAGAGAACTTTTAAAGAGCAATCTGTTTAATGAGATATTACATGTACCAGAGTTTATAATTATTATAATTTTTACAAGAGAAACATCAGGTAATTCAAAAAACTTAAAATGGATAGTGTCATGGTGTTCAAAAGGATTTACCTGTGTTTTTGAATTAAAACAAAGAAAATGAAACCTTCACTCTTATTAACATAGCTTTCCACCTTGGGCAATCCTTTTAATTAAATAATGGTCAGATTCATTCGCAATATGCGATCGTTGTTATCAATTCAACAGCTTTTACTGAGACGAGCTAGTGATTGCCATGAGGTTTTAATGAATGCAAACTAACTTTGTAAATATAGTAATGCCAAAGCATTAGTCTAATTCAGTGATTGGGCCAGTGGTACGATCGTGGACAGTACAGCAGGCAAGGAATACAAATCTCTTGCACAAACTGGGTCCTGAGCACTAATTAGCAGCCAGGGTGCACCTATTAATCTTAATTGAGCAGTTTGAAATGTTCCATTATCTATTAACTGTATAAACTTCCCAAGTGACTTTCTTGTCACAAAATAGCACACTGTTGAAACCTGCTTACTTATGTACCTTCAAATATGCCGATTGACCACAAAATAAACTGATGGAAGATTTCAGCTATCCCAAAGCTCATTCATCAGGAAAAAAGTTAACAGAAGGTAGTGGATAATGTGCGTAATGAGTCCTAGAGACCAGGAAGCCCCCTGTTAAGAACTCCACACTGAATTCTTGATCTCATTTGCAGCAGCCATAAGGCTCTACAATTGTCTTCAATGTCTTTGAGGTAGAGAGCAGAAACATTCGGCCCACAGATTTCCCCTGTTCACTGGAAACAGAGGAGAAAGAAGGGGAAGTTATCACATCTAACGTTCATAAAAACGTTGTATCACAAGAAAGCATTTGGGAAAAATTAGATTTCGCTGGTTTATGGAAAGTCACTGGCAACTCACATCTAATTTCCAATATGTGCTCTATGTCAGGAAATCCAAAGACAAAACCTTACAACATACATTTCAAAATCACCCTTACAGAACAATGGATTTGCCTTGAATGTGCTTTGTCAAATTTGTTAGACAGAGGGATTCAATTTTTTTCTTGGAATGCTAATTCAATTTACTTGGCGATTAGGTACTGGAATAGTGATCATTCAGGTTAAGTTCATCTTGAAGTCTAAGGACAACAGGCTCTCTGGCCTGTTGTGAGAAGAATCCTTGTGAATCTCTTTGAGATACCTTGAGGCAGCTCGTAAAGGAAGAATTAGGTCATTCTGCTGCACTTGAGACTGAAGTGCATTTGGGGTCATTTTCTCTTTGACCATCCCAAGACCAGAATGTGTGTGCCAGAAGAGCGCACTGGATTATTCACTTGCCCGTTACCCAATCTACCCAGTTTCTTGCCGATCAAAATTAGCACTGTCCTCAATTCCTGAAGTTCCAATGTGGGTGCATGTAACATTGTCAGATCATTATCCTGTAGCTGGCCCTGGTGCACTCATTGTTGAGAGTGAGATATTGACAGTGACTGTTTCAAATGCAAAGTTCCTCACCCTGTTGTATACAAGAAGCTTTATTTCCATATTTCCTTACCATATAAGGGAGGCGATCTGTCAAGACTATGCCAACTCTCAAAGCAATCCCATCAATTTCCATCCCCCCTTGATTTCATTGTAAACTTTTTTCTCTCATATTTCCATGAATTCAGTATGACCTTCCCGGCACCTATCTATAACGTTGTAATTTACAGTGGCCCATTAACCTACCGACTCACCAATCTTTGGAAGATGGGGGAAAAGAAATACCTGAAGGATATTTGAATAGTCACAGGAAGAACCTGCGAATTCCACATGGATGGGACTAGAGGTCACGGGCGATCGAGCTGAGAGGCGGCAGCTCCGCTAGATGTAGCAGTATGTGACCAGATTCAGATACTTATTTATTTATCTGATCTACATTGAACCACACGTGTCATTTAAATTAACAACTGGCACACCTAAGGATATTCTGGAGGTAGCCTGCAAATGTCACCCACACTTCCACTGCCAACATAGCCTGCCCACAATACCAAGGAATGAGAAAGTCCACTTGGCCTTCACACTCACATTTGTGTAGACTGCCTGTGTTGCATTGTTCCTCAGTAATATTGTGCTAAACAAGTCACTTTTCAATGTCCGTCTTCCATACATAGCACTTCCAATCCAATTTTTAATAAAAGAATAATTTTCTTCCTTTTAATAAAGAATGCTAACTGGTGTAGCATTAAATGTCTTTTGACTGGACAATTGTTAAAGTACTGAATTCAATGAATGAGATAACACTAACCTGCTTGATCCGTGTACTTCATTACCATTATTTTAAATATAGGTAACAAATTGCTCTAACTCTCAAATGATACTGAACTTCTTCAACGATTATTCCTAATTATCTTGAACGAATTGAGGTGAAATGTTCTAAAACTCATTCTATCTAGAAACTATGATATGATGTTATTGGATCAGGACACATTTCATCTTATTGATGATATTTTCCAAATTTTAATTATCAATTATAGTAACTCCCACTTTGAGCTAACAATGTAATCCCACAAAAGCATTTACAATGGTTGTTTTTCAACATGTTGAGGAATGTTCTGGAAGTATCTTCAAAATGATTTAATGATTTAACAGGATTTAATGGCAATAGAAAACAGTCTCTCACATGTTTAATTATCCTTACAGGGTTGGAAATTTTCTTGCTAAAGTAAACCACATGTAGGTCATGCCTTCTGTTGTCATCACTGTTTGAGATTTCAACTTTAAAATGGCTGTCAATCGACAACTAGGCTCTTGAAACAACAGTTTTCGTATCTTGAAGCATGGAAGCAGACACTGTCACAATGAGGTCAGAAGTCAGAACACACCTGATTATTTCACTCCTTAACAAGCCTGGTATGGATCTTTCATTATGAAAGAAGAGTTTGTGACGTTGAGGAGATTTTAAAATGTGGATGTTTAGCAGATAGACCAGTGGTAGACTCCAAGGACTGACTCAAACTTGAATTCTTTGAGCGTTATATCATGTGAATAAGTAGTCAGGGAACAGCTCAAACAGATATCCAATACAACACACTAGATCAGGAGAGGTGCAATAACTGTCAACAGCACGGATATAGGTAAATGAGACCTTTCAGACGATCAATCTCAAGGCTGGAAAATCTGAATAAAGAGCACCAGACCAAATCCAATACTGGGGTGCACTCTTTTAAACTTTGTTTTACTGATAGGCTGGGGGATAGCTCTCAATATCCCAGTTGATTTATCCCAATTTCCCAATTTACACATTCACAAGGACCCAATCTGATCTGGCCTGTCAGATGAAAAGACTGAAGAGTTAAAATCACAACTGGCAGGAGTATACAAGAAACTATTTGGCGAGTCCTTTTGTGGTTTTAACATGTTCCCTTCACATTCTAGTTTGCTATCAGACTTAAAATGTGGGTTGATGTGATTGCGCTTTTGAGTTGTAGTAGACACTATTTCATGAGTAAACTGCCATCAGACCTTTCGCTATGTATAAGCAGTGCAACGGGAAAAATCCCCTCTGCATGGACTTATGCAACTCTGACCATGCTCAATAAGTTCTGTACCATCGAGTACAATGTAGCCCATTTTATCAAGATTGAAAATTCAAGATTGTTTGATGTTACTTACTGAACCCAAGTGTAAAGAGAACAAAATCACTGTTACTCCAGATCCAATGCAGCACAAAAAACCTCCACAAAAGGTAAAGAACACAATAATGATAATTTTAAAAACAAATATAGATACCTAAGATAGCTTATATATATCGATTGATGTATGTCCATAAAGTGATGCTAGGCTATACATAAGGGGATTGATAATAGTCGAGTTAGTGGGTGGAGGTGTTGATCAGCCTTATTGCTTGGCAAAGGTAACTGTGTTTGAGTAGGTAACTTACATAATGCACGCCAGGTACTCAATTAGGTTACCCAAGTCACACGCATTCACACCTTGGAAAGGCATCACTGTTGCAGGCTGGGACTACCTAACATCCAGTCACAGCATCGTCACTAGATGCATTCGGTGGTTCAAGAAGGTGACTCACAACCCCCTACTGGGGCAGGGAAGGGGCACAAAAATTCAGACTTTGTTAACAACCTCTAAATTCTGTAAATGAATAGAAGGCAGACTAGCAGTCATATTTTGCAGCAACCAAAATTATCTTTCCTCCAAGACGACCATAACCTTGTCGTGATTTAGAGGATTGCATGCCTCAATGATCCGGAAAGCTCTGTTGGCTGGAGACAGAGCTTTATGCTTTGGCTCTTGGTAGGGTCAGTCATGCTGACCAGGTCAAAGAATAGACAACAGACTAAGAGTGGTCCACTGGTCCTCCAAGTTTGGGGGTTCAGCTCAGGGCTAACAACCCTGATTGGTCAAACAAAATTGTTATGGAAACAGCACTGTTCCTGATCCTCCACCTGGGACTTGTGGGACTGACATTAGCGAAAACCGAAGAAGCTACTGACACGATGAAGGAAGCCCTGAACACCGCCAGAGATGGAGGACCTTCACTGCCCCTAAACACCAGTAGCATCTCGGGCAGGAAATAAGTATCTTTTGAGGTAACACATATTTAAACAGATTCCATTGTACCACAAATATTGAGTTTGAAATCTTCTGCTGATTCTGTTCTCAAAGTTATTCCAAATGAAGACTGAAATGATTGATGTACTGTACATCCATTTGATGTTTTCTTAATTTTGTTAATATTTATTATATATCTATTTGATGAGGACAACGAGCCTAGATCTGAAAGCTTTGCACAAGGAGGCTTAATGTCTGAAATGGAAATTAACTATTGTCTTTGCTTTAAGCTTCAAATTCATCAGCCAGTGTTTTATACCTTTCTTCTCCTTCCTATCAAATGCACCAAGCCATCAGCTCCCAATAATCTTTACATGAGTGACCCATGCAATCTTCATACCACTTTCCTTCATTCATCCTTACTGCCTTAAAAACTTAAAAATCTCAGTTCTTCCGCGAACTAGGGAGCATAGATTTATGGTGAGAAGCAAAATGTTTAATAAGACACATGAGAGGCAGATTCTCCCACATAGAGGGTGGTGGTTAAATTGAATGAACGGCCAGAGGAAGTGTTCAAAGCCGATACGATTACAGCCTTCACAGGGCATTTGGCCAGGAATTGGATAGGAAAGGAGTGGAGGGATATAAACAAGTGGGATTGGTGTGGATAGGCATCGTGTTCAGAATGGACGAGATGGGCCGAAGGACCAGCTTCTGTTCTGTACGGCTTTGTGACTATGTGACTTTTCCCTGACTTATTCTTTCCGAGAGATGGAAACTGTGGCTGTCCTCAGGTACCCCAACAATCTACACTCAGTGGCCACTTTATTAGGTACATCTGTACGGTAATGCAAATATCTAATCAGCCAATCATGTGGCAGCAACTCAATGCATAAAAGCATGCAAATATGGTCAAGAGATTCAGTTGTTGTTCAGACTGAACATCAGAATGGGGAAGAAATGTGACCTAAGTGACTTTGACTGTGGAGTGGCTTGGTGCCAGATGGGGTGGTTTGAGTATCTCAGAAACTGCAGATCTCCTGGGATTTTCAGCCACAGCTGATTCTAGAGTTTATAGAAAATCGTGCAAAAACCCCCCAAAAAATACCCAGTGAGTGACAGTTCTGCGGCTGAAACACCTTGTTAATGAGAGACAATAGACAATAGACAGTAGGTACAGGAGTAGGCCATTTGGCCCTTCTAGCCAGCACCGCCATTCACTGTGATCATGACTGATCATACACAATCAGTACCCTGTTCCTGCCCTCTCCCCATATCCCTTGACCCCGCTATCTATAAGGGCTCTATCTAACTCTCTCTTGAAAGCATCCAGAGACTTTGGCCTCCACTGCCTTCTGGGGCAGAGCATTCCACATATCCACCACTGTCTGGGTGAAAAAGTTTTTCCACATCTCTGTTCTAAATAGCCTACCCCTTATTCTTAAACTTAAAGAGAGGTCAGAGGTGAATGGCCAAACTGGTTCAAGTTGACAGGAAGGCGACAGTAACTAACCACACATTACAACAATGGTGTGCAGAAGAACATGTCTGAATGCACACATCTTACCTTGAAGTGAATGGGCTACAGCAGCAGAAGACCATGCACATACGCTCAATGTGGCCATTAAGTGTACGCAAGTTTGAACTCTGAATTAGATCTTGCTTAATTTCACTTTCTGGTTTCTTTGCCTTCCCCTGCTGGCTTTACAATTTTAATGCATCCCTATATCAGCGACGTTAGTATGAAACTCTGTAGAACAAGGTTGAAGTGCCCGATGAAAGATTCCTTAGTATGAAACATCGATTTCTCTAGAAAACAAGGTTGATGTGCCCAATGGAAGATTCCTTGGCACTCAAAGGTTTAAGATGCCAAATACAGTGAATTAATAATCAATTCCAAGGAAACAAATTTAGAGATGACATCCAAAATAATATATTAAATCATCCACTTCTTTCTTTTTAAATAAAAAGAATTCTTGTGGCTATGGTCAAAGTCTCTTTCAATAATAATGTAGTCATTGGGTGAAATCAATTGTGTAACTTTTGCTTTTACTTCATGTAGTCTGTTGTGCTTCTGATGCTCCAGAGATTCAACCAAGGCACAATGATTGCCTGTTAATGCTCCTGATTAACACAAGTTGTGTACACAAGTGATTGCATTTATCATTCAACATGACAGCTTTGTTAGTTGTGTCTGGTGCTCAGACTCAAACAAAACATTTTTCATTACATATTGGACACCTTAACTTGAGAACATCACAGTCAAACTTCTGATTCCTCACCTTCTTTACCAGCACTTTATCATTTCTTGACATCTTTCTGTAAAGATTTATGCTTTAACTCCCTTGATCTAATTAGAAAGTGACATTCATTTCCGAATGTGACTTTGTGACATGTTCATCGCTAAATCCACTTCATACGCCCAGAACAAGTATTTTAGTGGTTTCAGATGTAGATGTTGTGTAGTGTCCTGCCTATTCAATGAGCATTAAGCTTTACTCTCTATAAATCACGAGTAGCTACAGGCTGACAAATCTTACATCAGTGGTAGGGAAGTTACTGGAGAATAGGATTTATGTACATTTGGAAACACAGGGGCTGATCAGAGATCACAACATGGCTTTGTCTGGAGGAAATTCCGCCTCACTAATTTGATTCAGCTTTTGGAGGACGGAACTAAGAACTGGTGAAGGTAGGGAAGATTCATTAGAATTGGAGGACTTTGCCTTTGGGGAGAATTTGAATAGGTAGACTGGAGCCCAGAGTGAAGGAGGCTCGGGGCTAACCAAATGGACCTGTTTAAAAGGACAGAAGGCATGGACTGTCACAATCTTTTTCACATGGTTGGGGCATCAAAAACAAGTGGACATGGGTTTAAAGTGAGAAGAAGATGTGATTTGAGGGGAAGCTTTAGATGTTTCACAGAAAGCGGTTGATATCCAGAAGTTGCAGCCAGAGGAAGTGGGGGGCATCGGTTACAATCATTGGGTTTAAGCTTCATTTAGATAGGCATTTTGAATAGGCAGGGTGCAGAGGAAAAAGGATCAAAAGCAGACAAATAGGATTAGTGCAGCTGGCCAAGAAGGTCAGTATGATTATGGTGGCCAGAGAGCCTGTTTCCTTGCAGGATAATTCTATAATTCAGACTCCATAACTAGTCTCCAGTCGTGTCTCTACGTAATCTATCTCTCACTTCTCCTGAACAATTTAACCATCATCACAGTGAGCAGATAAGGAGTCACTTTTGCAATTACACATCAGAACATTATCTTGAAAGTCATTTCTAGGTGTTTTAAGTCTGAAGTCTATATTTCTATGAAGTGCTGGTAGTACTGGTGTTACAGTGGGGAGGTACTCTGTACTCTGGTTATTAACGGGGATAAAGGTAGATTTTAATGTTGACCCCCTGAAATGCAATCATATAATACTGCTTTTCAACATTTCAGATTTGAAAATGATGTTTTTCCAGATTCAAACCCTACCTGGATGTATGCTCTGGAAATGTGACTGGGAACAATGGTGTGCATGTTTCCCTTGAACTCGAACTTGACTTCCATGTCAGTCATGCCCAGGGAGGCATCATTTTCCAAGGTACGTATGTTGGACTGTGTTTTCCCTTGAAAAAGCATTTTAATCAATCTCACTCTGCCATGTCCTCTCAACATTGGACTCTGGTCCACGTTAGATATGTCCTTTGCTTTAATTCTTTGTCTTTATCCAGAGCCCACAAACACTACATTTCACTCCAAACCCTGTTATCACTGCTGGCCACTCAAGCTTAGGCTGAAGTTCAAACTGGGATTCCCCATGACCATCTGACATTACCATTACACGTGGTGCTCAGTAGAGGCCAAGCCCACAACCAGTCCAACCCACCACCTCAGCATCACATCACCAGCCCTTGACTATGATTCAGGGCCCACCCTTTCAATCCTCGGCTGTTGCTCAAGTGGTGTTCCCGGCTGAACCCCTTCCTGTGACCTCAGCGCCTTTCATGATTCCACTTCTCACTGCCTGAACCTCCCTTTACAAATCCCCACACTCCAACACCAGCACAGGCTCCAAACCTTCTCCTGCCATTACCTGTCCCCTTCATCCCATTAAAAAAAGCACCTGAGCTCAATTGGTCTGTCCTGAACCCCGTCTCAACTCTAACTCAAAGCTGATGCACTTTTAGTACCTAAATTAATGCAGTTGAAGTTTGAAACAAAGGACCCATGGCCAGAATGCTGTTGTAACCCACTCAGTATCCCCCAAAAGCACCCACTTTTAGGCTAAAGAATCTCCTTTATCAACGATCTCAAGCTCTGGCTGTGCTTGTGGTTCTTTCAATTTAGTATAAACTGCCAGCTTTTACTTGCAGTCAATAGTGGCTTTATTATTGATAAATCAAGCCTTCTGCAAGCTGATTTTATCCTCAAGCCACTATTGTAACTGGACTTCTTTCTCATTTCAATTCACACAATTTCTAGAAAAAAAAAGCCCTGACCTCTTAAAGGTCATCTGCAGTTTCCTGTGGTAGTTTATTTTCTCTAATAACATAACTTACACTCATGAACTAAAATACATTCGATGTACTGATAGAGCAACCCAAAAAAATTTTGTGAGGCTGTTTTTCAAATCAAAAGGGAAAAAAGTGAAAACATTTTGGGTTAAGGTGACTAAGATTAAGCAAAGGTTGTCATATCTTGAGCTTTGTCCAGTTAAAAGAGTTATACACCAGTAAATATCACAAATCCTTATAAAGGAAATAATCCTTATTAGATATTGAAATGACCTTCATCTTTCATGGTGAGGCAGTTTTAACTTCAGCACTAATGGGGTAAAATCATTCTGTAGGTCATAACTGATTGAGATGAAACTCCAATATGTTAATTTTAATCTGTTTACTTTAACAGCAGATTCTGGAATTTATATGAACCCAAATATTTTTTTTGTTAATACTTTGCAGATGATTTCAACCCACTGTGTGTATATTTTAAGTTCCTGAACCCAGGTCTTTATTAAGCAATCCATTATCGTTCAGCAACTGAACATTAGGGTGAAATCCTTAATGAGCGATCTCCTCAAGATGGAAAGTTCCCACCTCTAGAGCTTACTGCTTCTTAACATTGTTTTTTTGCCACGTGGTCTGTTCTGCCTTTGGGCTCAAGTAGTTCTGCTTGTAAAATACTTCATTTTCACAAGCACCTCGACAGGATAATAATTTCAATAACAAAGAGAAGCAAAAATGGGAATCAAATGAAAATATTACAAAAGCTAATAACCCATGCCACTGAAGATCTGCATTATGTTTCTTTATATTTTCTACCATTTGTGAGTTTTAGGAAAGCAAATATTGTCATAAAATTAAGTAGACTGCTTTAAAGCTATCTCGCCTAAAATGAGTGAGTAGCAAGAATTGTAATGGGTTAATGCTCTCCAAATGTTAAGATTCTATTCACTAAATTGTTAGCCATCAGCACCGTGTCTTTTATCTGGGTTTCTGGCAGAGCGTGTAATGGTTTGGGAAGAAAAATGATTAGCCTTAAATGGCGACAAGGCACTTATGTAGCATAAGCGACCTGCACTCATGCAACATCAGAGCAGTTGCCTCTGGGTGAAAGGTAAATGGGTGAAAATAAACCACCGGCCAACAGTTCACATGTGTGGCGTAAAGAATGATACAAGGAAAGCAGCTGTGTGTGTCCTTGCAATAAAAACAATAGGACCGCAGGCAGGGTAGAGTGTCTTCTACGGGATGGTGGTCGATAAATTCAGTATTTAGGCACACTGAATATTGATATCAGTTGTGCTAATAATTTTCACTTGTTCACAGAAAAATAAGTGTGTACTTATATACAATGTACACTAATATATGTATATAATGTATATACAGGAACTTTCCTCAGAAGTTTTCTGGTCATCCAGTGTGTCAGCAAGTTGCGGAGTGTCAGATACCGCTGGATACGTGCATTACACTGACCATCCACCAACCTTACTCTGAATGATCCGGAGAATTTCTCTCACAAATATTATTCTGCGTTAAAGTGAGGTGGAAGCAGGATTTGGGTCAGGTTTCATTGATGGGCTGCAGAGGGCAATTTCACTTCCGCTTCTTGAATTTGTCAATGCCCAGCAAAAGACACCACGGCATTGGAAGTTTATGGCCTCAACTGCCCTTTGAGTATTCAAAGTACATTTATTATCGAAGTATGTATGCAGTATACAACCCTGAGATTTGTCTTCCCACAGACAGCCACTAAATAAAGAAAACCATAGAAACATAGAAAACCTACAGCACAATACAGGCCCTTCGGCCCACAAAGCTGTGCTGAACCCTACCTTAGAACTACCTAGGGTTAGCCATAGTCCTCTATTTTTCTAAGCTCCATGTAGCCATCCAGGAGTCTCTTTAAAGGCCCTATTGTTTCCGCCTCCATCACCGCCACCAGCAGCCCATTCCACACACTCACCACTCACTGCGTAAAAAACTTACCCCTGATATCTCCTCTGTACCTAATTCCAAGCACCTTAAAACTATGCCCTTTCTTGCTAGCTGTGGGGTAAAGCCTCTGACTATCCACACGATCAATGCCTCTCATCATCTTGTACACTTCTATCAGGTCACATCTCACCATGGACCCATTCAAAGAAAAACATTAAATAACCACCCCCTAGCACATATTTGGGGTTCCTTTTAAATACCAATGGATTATTACTGTGTTTGCCTGAGTTTTCTAAACATTTCATGGCATAGAGTCAGAGAAACAGAGAGATACAGTAAAGAAACAGGCCCTTCAGCCCACTGAGTACGATCAACCACCCACACGCACTAATCCCATTTTTATTTCCCTCGCTTTCTCATCCACCCCTCCTTCATACATTCCCCCTCCCATTTTACCACTCACCTACACATCGAGTCAATTTAGGATAGCCAATTACCCTACTGAGCAATGCATCTTTGCACAGGGGCACCCAAAGTTGGCCCATGTAGCCATAGGAAGAATGTGCAAACATTACCAACAAAACCCACAGTCAGGATCGAACCAGGGTCTCTGGCACAGTGAGGCAGCAGCTCGACTGACTGTGCCACAGTGCTGTTATTTTAACCACAGGGGAATACTTTGTGGGGACCAATAAGCTCCTGCTTTCAGGGATGTAACTGCACCCACATTGAACCTCTCTGGTAGATATCACTCTGCACGGTCTGGGGCAGCACAGTAGCACAGTTCGTTCATCATGTTCCGTGTCGTATTGACGTGGCTGATCATGGTTTTTCTATGACCATGATTGTTTTTGGCATGTTTTTCTACAGAAATGGCTTGCCATTGCCTTCTTCTGAGCAGTGTCTTTACAAGACGGGTGACCCCAGCCATTATCAATACTCCTCAGGGATTGTCTGCCTGGCATCAGAGGTTGCGTAACCAGGACTTGTGCACCAGTCGCTCGTACGACCATCCACCAGCTGCTTCACGTGACCCTGACTGGGGGCGGGGGGGGAAGTGCTAAGCAAGTGCTACACCTTGCCTGAGGGCGAGCTGCAGGCCAGCGGAGGGAAGGAGTGCCTCACACCTCCTTTGTTAGAGATGTACCTCCGCCCCACCACCCTAGTAGCTTAGTGGAGAGCATAAAGCTATTATAGCGACAGCAACCCAGGCTCAATTCTGCCACCATCTCTAAGGAAGTTATACATTCTCCCCTTGACCACGCGGGTTTCCTCCTGGTGCTCTGATTTCCTCCCACCTTCCAAAGATGTATGGGTCAGTAGGTTAATTGGCACATGGTGGCACAGGCTTGTTGGTCCGTGCTGTACCTCTAAATAAATGAGTAATTCCAGTTCAAAGCCTTCAGGAAGGAAACATACAATGCTGCCATTGCTGGAACTACTAAGGTTTCAATGTGGTAGTTGGCACATGAAAGGACACCAGCAGTAAAAGCCTCACTAGCATGTCAGTCAGCAATGTTAACCAGTGCCTGAGCTGCCGGGCCTTGTGGATTTACATTCCTGACATCAATCAAAGCTCGGGGACTTCCTATGCTGACAAAAAAACTCTTCCAGCCGGTAACACTACCCAAACAGACAAGTACGTGAAGGTTGTCATAGGTCACAATGAGACATTAATAGGATGAAGAGCTGGGCCGAGCTCAGTCTGGAAAAATGTGAAATGATTCACTTTGGAAGATTGAAATTGAAGACAGGGTACAGGGTTAAGAGAAAGGTTGTTAACCGAGTGGAGGAACGGAGGGACCCTGGGGCTCTCATCCATAGATACTTCAATTTTGAAGCGCAGGTTGATAGGATGTTTAAGAAGTTGTATGGTGTGTTGGCCTTTATTTGTCAGGAGATTGAGTTCAAGAGCTGTGAGGTAATGCTGTAGCTCTATAAACCTGGTTAGACTACAGTTGGAACACTGTTTTCAGTTCTGACAGACAGACAGACATACTTTATTGATCCCGAGGGAAATTGGGTTTCGTTACAGCTGCACCAACCAAGAATAGTGTAGAAATATAGCAATATAAAACCATAAATAATTAAATAATAATAAGTTAATCATGCCAAGTGGAAATAAGTCCAGGACCAGCCTATTGGCTCAGGGTGTCTGACACTCTGAGGGAGGAGTTGTAAAGTTTGATGGCCACAGGCAGGAATGACTTCCTACGACGCTCAGTGTTACATCTCGGTGGATGTGGTGAACTACATATACCTGTCTGGACACGCCCCCTGCTGACTGCTCCTGTGGCTCCTCCCACAGACCCCGGTATAAAGGCAGTTGAGGTCTGAGCCCGGCCTCTCTATCTCCAGGATGTAGTATGGTGGTCAACTACTGCTTGTTCTTTCTTCCAGTCAATAAAAGCCGATATCTCGACTTCACGTCTCAGAGAGAGTTATTGATGGTGCATCAGTGGAATGAGTCTCTGGCTGAATGTACTCCTGTGCCTAACCAGTACATTATGGAGTGGATGGGAATCATTGTCCAAGATGGCATGCAACTTGGACAGCATCCTCTTTTCAGACACCACCGTCAGAGAGTCCAGTTCCACCCCAACAACATCACTGGCCTTATGAATGAGTTTGTTGATTCTGTTGGTGTCTGCTACCCTCAGCCTGTTGCCCCAGCACACAACAGCAAACATGACAGCACTGGCCACCACAGACTTATAGAACATCCTCAGCATCGTTTGGCAGATGTTAAAAGACCTCAGTCTCCTCAGGAAATAGAGACGGCTCTGACCCTTCTGGTCACCTCACTATACAATAAGATGTGCAAACTTTAGAGAGGACGCAGAGGAGAATTTTCAGGATTATCCTGGACTGGAAAGCATGTCTGGTGAAGAAAGGTTGATTGGCCCAGACGTTTTTCCTTTGGAGTGAAGGAGGATGAGAGGTGACTTTATGGAGGTGTACAAGATGAAAAGAGGTGGAGATCGATTGGACAGCCAGAGACTTTGGAAGGAAAGTATAGGGAGATGCCAGAGCCAGGTTTCTTTTGCACAGGGAGTGATAGGCGTGTGGAATGCCCTGCCAGGGGTAGTGTTGGAGGCAGATACACTATGGACATTTAAAAGATTCTTAAATAGGTACATGGATGAAAGAAAAATGGAGGGCTATGTGGGAGGGAAGGGTTAGATTGATCTACAGTAGTTGGCACAGCATTGTGGGCTGAAGGGCCTGTCCTGTGCTGTACTGTCCTGTGTTTCATGTTCTACTCTTCTGCCTGGAAACAGTTCTGAGTGCAGAGTGGCAGCTGTACACATTTCCAACAGAGCAGCAGTCAGTGGGCATCTAGGCTGATCACTGAAGAGCTTTAGGGCTTGAATGAGCGGTAAAACAAGGTATTATATATAACAAGCCTTCCCATAATTTGTAGGAGCCTTCACAAAAAGGAAAATAATTTTCCCTGTTCTGATTCAGCATCACACAAATCAACAATTAGTCCTGTGAACCAGCACACCTACGCTTATGGCGACAATTTAGGGCTTCAGTTTCTGTTTTCAAAGTAACAGACAACATCCTCGTGAATAATAACAGCCACTCAAAGTATCCCCATGCCTACTGCTCATTCCGTGTTGCAAATAGCAAGTCAATCAAAGAGCTGCAATGTGGGAAAACTGCACACGATCCTCAGCCATGAAGCAGAGAGAATGACACGATTTCTTACAGCCATGGGTCAGAGAGAATGACACGATTTCTTACAGGCATGGGTCAGAGAGAATGACACGATTTCTTACAGCCATGGAGCAGAGAGAATGACATGATTTCTTACAGCCATGAAGCAGAGAGAATGACACGATTTCTTACAGCCATGAAGCAGAGAGAATGACACGATTTCTTACAGCCATGGGTCAGAGAGAATGACACGATTTCTTACAGCCATGGAGCAGAGAGAATGACATGATTTCTTACAGCCATGAAGCAGAGAGAATGACACGATTTCTTACAGCCATGGGTCAGAGAGAATGACACGATTTCTTACAGGCATGGGTCAGAGAGAATGACACGATTTCTTACAGCCATGGAGCAGAGAGAATGACATGATTTCTTACAGCCATGAAGCAGAGAGAATGACACGATTTCTTACAGCCATGAAGCAGAGAGAATGACACGATTTCTTACAGCCATGAAGCAGAGAGAATGACACGATTTCTTACAGCCATGGGTCAGAGAGAATGACACGATTTCTTACAGGCATGGGTCAGAGAGAATGACACGATTTCTTACAGCCATGGAGCAGAGAGAATGACATGATTTCTTACAGCCATGAAGCAGAGAGAATGACACGATTTCTTACAGCCATGGGTCAGAGAGAATGACACGATTTCTTACAGGCATGGGTCAGAGAGAATGACACGATTTCTTACAGCCATGGAGCAGAGAGAATGACATGATTTCTTACAGCCATGAAGCAGAGAGAATGACACGATTTCTTACAGCCATGAAGCAGAGAGAATGACACGATTTCTTACAGCCATGGGTCAGAGAGAATGACACGATTTCTTACAGCCATGGATCAGAGAGAATGACACGATTTCTTACAGCCATGGAGCAGAGAGAATGACACGATTTCTTACAGCCATGGATCAGAGAGAATGACACGATTTCTTACAGCCATGGAGCAGAGAGAATGACATGATTTCTTACAGCCATGAAGCAGAGAGAATGACACGATTTCTTACAGCCATGAAGCAGAGAGAATGACACGATTTCTTACAGCCATGGGTCAGAGAGAATGACATGATTTCTTACAGCCATGAAGCAGAGAGAATGACACGATTTCTTACAGCCATGGAGCAGAGAGAATGACACGATTTCTTACAGCCATGGATCAGAGAGAATGACACGATTTCTTACAGCCATGGAGCAGAGAGAATGACATGATTTCTTACAGCCATGAAGCAGAGAGAATGACACGATTTCTTACAGCCATGAAGCAGAGAGAATGACACGATTTCTTACAGCCATGGGTTAGAGAGAATGACACGATTTCTTACAGCCATGGGTCAGAGAGAATGACACGATTTCTTACAGCCATGAAGCAGAGAGAATGACACGATTTCTTACAGCCATGGGTCAGAGAGAATGACACGATTTCTTACAGCCATGAAGCAGAGAGAATGACACGATTTCTTACAGGCATGAAGCAGAGAGAATGACACGATTTCTTACAGCCATGGGTCAGAGAGAATGACACGATTTCTTACAGCCATGAAGCAGAGAGAATGACACGATTTCTTACAGCCATGGGTCAGAGAGAATGACACGATTTCTTACAGCCATGAAGCAGAGAGAATGACACGATTTCTTACAGCCATGGGTCAGAGAGAATGACACGATTTCTTACAGCCATGAAGCAGAGAGAATGACACGATTTCTTACAGGCATGAAGCAGAGAGAATGACACGATTTCTTACAGCCATGGGTCAGAGAGAATGACACGATTTCTTACAGCCATGAAGCAGAGAGAATGACACGATTTCTTACAGCCATGGGTCAGAGAGAATGACACGATTTCTTACAGCCATGAAGCAGAGAGAATGACACGATTTCTTATAGCCATGGGTCAGAGAGAATGACACGATTTCTTACAGCCATGAAGCAGAGAGAATGACACGATTTCTTACAGCCATGGGTCAGAGAGAATGACACGATTTCTTACAGCCATGGAGCAGAGAGAATGACACGATTTCTTACAGCCATGAAGCAGAGAGAATGACACGATTTCTTACAGCCATGAAGCAGAGAGAATGACACGATTTCTTACAGCCATGAAGCAGAGAGAATGACACGATTTCTTACAGCCATGGATCAGAGAGAATGACACGATTTCTTACAGCCATGAAGCAGAGAGAATGACACGATTTTTTACAGCCATGGGTCAGAGAGAATGACACGATTTCTTACAGCCATGAAGCAGAGAGAATGACACGATTCCTTACAGCCATGAAGCAGAGAGAATGACACGATTTCTTACAGCCATGGGTCAGAAAGTTCATTTCAAATCAGACCTCAAGCAGTAAGCTGCTAAACAGAGCAACGTCTTTCTACCCTTAGGATCTTTAAAGCAGAAAGCTTGAAGCTAAGCAGCCGAAATCAGGTTAAAGATGTGCTTTATACATCCCCTTGCATTTTCAGGACGTAGAAAATCTATCACAAATGATCGACTATTTCTGAAGTCCAGTCCACCGGGAAAATACTGCAGAGATGGGTTATCACTTCTTTTTTCTGATAATGTTTGCAGGAAGACAGCTGGCCAGAACACAGTCAGAACGCTATGCTGTGGTTTAGGAAGTGCTGTGGCATTTTGACGTCCAGCCACAGGATGCCACCTCTGACTCTCCAGCGCCATCGAGGCTAGCAGAGACGCTGCCACGCTGCGCCAGAGTCCTGGGAACAACCCTGACCTCAGGCACCGAGAGGGTGGGGCTTGCACGTTCCCATTGTCACCGTGTGGATTTCAATTGATTGATCCGGTTTCCTCACACATCCCTAGATGTGTCGGGTGGTACATTAATGAGCTGTTGCAAATTGTTCCAATGAGAGGTACAATGTAGTAGCTGGAAGAGTAAGGGTTGGACTGGTGTAACATCGAGTGTTTGATGATTGGTATGTTTGAGAGCCTATTTCTATGCTCTGTGATGCTAGAGCTCTTGACAACGATGTACTAACAGCTATTAACTAACATAAGGTCTGCTGGTAGATCCAACAAATCCAGCAACTACCGGGGCATGAAATTAAGTTTCACTGAAGTTGTGAACATGGCGCTACTGCTTCCACAAAAAGGCAAATTTCAGGAAAATGCAAGAAGTGTAAAAACCATCCTCATCACATTATCATCAGCTTTGAGCACCCTCTTCTTGACATTGGTGGGGAAGGATGTTTGCCAAGCCGCTTACGGCAACACAATCCTGTACGTAGGCACGAGGATGGGTTTACTCACAGCATTAACCATCCCTGTGACGAGCACGAAATGATTGGGAAGACATCAAAGAGAGAAATGGTCATACAGATCATGTGAACTTCCCACCCCCCATCACGGAGAACCCAAGTTAGGCTCATAAAACTTACCTGCACAGTGGAAATTCATTCTCCAGCACTCCCTGGTAAAAGTGCCTTTCCACACTCTCCGGGAGGCCGGTCCTCCCTGTGACTGACGATCTTTTCCTCCGCCAGTCTGGACTGCCACCGCTCTCTGCACTAAGGGCCTTGCCATTCCCTAGCCCGATGGCCACTTTCACTCCCACCACCCACTCTCAATGAACTTCTCGGATCTCCATGATATCTGTGAGCCCAACCGCCCAGAGATTTATCTGTCTGGGTTGACTGTTCTCTGCTTGCTCTCAGGTATCTGTTTGGCAATTATTGCATTCAATCAGGATACCACTCGAGCCACAGCCAGCACTTGTTGTCTGCCATTGTCCAGTGTGCTCAGGCAGGGATTGTGGGAGCCCCCAGCTCCTCCCACATGCTGCTCCAGTTCTTTCAAAAACACGGGCCCAATGACATGATCAAGACCGTTTCCATGGTCACAGGATCCATGTCTATCAGAAACCTGACTGCTCCCTTCACCCATAAACTACTTGGTCCCTTCCATGTTGATGCCTAATACCATATTAACCCACCTCAGAAGAAGTCAATAGAATTTTATTAAATACAGTTACTGGCCTTTAATGGACTGGTAACCTTGGCTGACAGCAAGTTAACCCTAAATGCACCCTCTTTATCATTCTCCTCAAGTATCTAACAGATTGAATTAAAGATTTGCAATTTTTCTACTCACCTTCAAACTCAACCATATGGTATTCCCATGGGCCTGCTCCATAACCTTTATTCTGAGATACAAGGAGGCCACTGACTCATTGGTGCTGCCTTCTTGAATGACTAACGATCTGTAATGAGTAATGTGCCCTGCCTATGACAATTATAACATCCTATCATCTTGGTTCAAATTATGAGCCCTGGTACCCCCTGAGGGATCTGTGACAAGGTCTCCCTCTTGCATCCACATGATCTGCAATTCTCCCACCTTTTGCCTTCAGTGGTTTCCCATAGAATCGCCTTTCAGTCCCCCAGTGACATTGATGGGAATTAAGGGTGCCGTTCACATAGGCTTGTTCTGTGTGCCCATCTCAGAATTGTGCCTGAAATGAAACTACTGTGCATTTCACATGTAGTTCTTGTGGAAAATTCTCATCTATCCTGCAAGTGTCCACTTTGTTAAACGTAACTGCCTGAACCCCCTCTTCAGTGGGCGATCCTGTAATGCCGGATCTACATAGATCTGAAAATTCCACCCTCTTCTCAAATTTACATTCCATTCTCTCATATTTTCCTGTTGCAAAGGAGGAGGCCATTTGGTTCACCAACTATATCCCGGGTCAAAGAGTAATTCCTTCAATTCCAATCCCTCATTTCTCTGTAATCTATTCTCTCTCAGCTTCACCCTGATTCTCCTTCCTCCCAGCTATATAAGGGGTAGTCTTACGGTCCCCATTTAACCTGCCATCTATCACGTTGTCGGGATGTGAGGGGAACCCAGATCGCTTAAGGAAAGCACGCCCAGTCACAGGCAGAACGTGCAAACTCCACATAGACAGCACCCGAGGTCAGGATTGAACACCAGTCACTGGAGCTATGAAGCTATGGTCTATCAGCACTACCTGATGCTCCCCGGGGCCTGCAGTGGGGTCCCGAGATATGGGAAATACTTGTAAGTCCACTAGTTGCACAAGCTTCCAGGGAGGCATTATGTGAGGATATTATGTAGCCCTTGAAGGAACATTCTGAGCTGGTACCAGTGAGTTTTGCCAGCACCTTTAGCAGAACATATGTTTGTCCTGGGCTTCATCCAATCTTTGCTTCCATGTGCCAAACTTACAATTCACAAAAGTCTCTGATGATGCCAGATTGAAATATTTCAACCTGGACTATACGACATCCTTACACAGTGTCCCAGCAACCTCTCAAGGAACCAGCAGCTCGTTAGTCTTTGACTTTACTGCCATTCGCTCTCCTCACGTGACACTGTCTTTATCAACACCACATCCCTCTGCAGGAATTCAACAATATCCTGATCCTTGAAGAGTGTTTCTATTCATCCTGCAAAAAGGGAAAATAGTCCCTTCTGCCTATATTTCGAGGCCTCCATCTAATGCAAAATGTCCACTGCTCTCTAAATCTGCTCTCTAAATCTACACACACACACACAAAATCAGAACTACTTAGCATGTCTACAAGTTGTTCTTGAACCATGTTTTCTGGATCCTGGTTACTAAGCAGAATTGTTTTTTTACCTAGTAAGAACCGCATAAATCAGGATCATATGATGATAGGTCCCTGATATCAATTTAACTACCAGGAGGCTCCAACTGTGAAGCCAACAGGTGCCTTAAATAGAAGCATTTACATTAACCTTTTACAATCAGGCATTGCAGAGAGTTCTACCGTCTTTTCTTTCATCTTTCCCCAAGCTGATTTTTTTTACCATCCAATATTGCACTGTTTGAGAGGCAGTGGCCTGATTGGGGGTTTGATCTACGCAGACGAGGGCTGCTGGATTGATAAACCAGCCCTTGTTCAATTGGCCCTCAGTACATTCCATCAGTCAGATCTCCAACACCCACAACACCGTTTCTTTCTGCTGAACTTTTGCTGCCTTCTGGGATACGGCTGCTGCCACTTCCTTTCAAAATTACTGCCTGTTACCCTCCTTTTGAAGGAAACAAGCAGATGCGAAAATGGCATAAAGGGTTTAAAGCTAATTCGTCTTCCCACAGAGACAGACAGACAGACAGACAGACACACACACACACACGTTGACGTACACACAGAGACACACACGTTGACGTACACACGGAGACTCACACGTTGTTGTACACACGGAGACACACACGTTGTCGTACACACAGAGACACACACATTGACGTACACACGAAGACACACACGTTGTCGTACACACAGAGACACACATGTTGTCATATACATGGAGACTCACACGTTGTCGTACACACGTTGACATGCACACAGAGTCACACAAAGCACAGCACGGAAACTGCCACCTCAGTCCACCACATCCACGTTCCATTTCACCCATTCAAACTAATCCCATTTGACCCCATTACGTCCCTTCCCCTCTCTGCCTTGCCTATCCAAATGCTTATCTGAATCACTCTTAAACATAGTGACTGTATCTCTTGAAATAAGTTTGAGATATCAACCACTTCTGCGGAAAAACATTTTCTCCTTTAATCCCCATTGAGCCTCCTCCTCTCACCTTAAACCCACTCTCTCCTGTTTCCCATACTCCTGCCATGGCAATGAACTTCTATCTCCCCCTATTGGTTTTATATTCCCCCGTCAGGTAATCTCTCAGCCTCCTTCATTCAATGCCAGCCTATCCCGAGCCTAAGTCGTCCACTCCAGACAACATCCCGGTGAATCTCCTCTCTTTCCTCCGCACCCTACCACTTACTGCACGTGTTCTGCCCCTACTTGATTTCCCAAAATGCATCACTTCACATGGTTAAATTCTACCTGCAAGGTCCTGCCCAATTTTCCATTTGATTTACATTCTGCTGTTACCATAAACATTATTTCTCACCATCCAGACCATCACCAATTTACATGTCATCCAGATACTTAACATCATATCTCCTACATTCACGTTCAAGTGATTAATAAGCTCTACATCGCAATCAAGGGTCCCAGTACTGATCCCTGTGGTACTTCCAAGCTGAAATGCTTACCTCCACCACTACACTCTGCCTCCTATCACTAAGCCAATGGTGGATCGAATTAGCCAGCTCTCCTTGATCAAATGTGCCTTACCCTTCTTGGACCAGCTTGTCATGTGGAATCTTGTCATATGTTTTACTAAAGTCAATGCTTCCCATTCTGCCTTCATCAGTTTTCCAAAATAAATCGAATTAAATTATTCAGTCCAGAAGAGACTGCAATCCAGGAAACTGGAGCAAAAGGGAAATTAGCTGCTGCAGGTCAGGCAGCATCTGTAGAATGAACTGGACAGCCAATGTGTCAGTTTGAGTCCCTGCCTCCTAGCAAGTTAATCTAGCAGCTTGTGTTTTGCATTAAATTAGTGGAAAAGAATTTTTGACCATCCCTAATCAATCACTACCTTTCTAAATGTGATTCAACCTCATCCTCTGGAATTGTCTCCAATAATTTCCCTACTACAACATAAGGCCACTGACTGTTAGTTCATTGGCTCATTCCTGTCTACCTTCTTAAACAAAGGAATAATATTCGCTGTTTTCCAGTCTTCTGGCACCCCAACTGTAGCTAATGAAGAGGCAACAATCTTCATCAGGGGCCAGCTGTTTTGTCCCTCACTTCCTGTAGAAATCTGGGATCGATTTGGCCTGGCCCTAGGGAGTTATCAACCCTAATGAATCTAACAGCTCCTCCTTGTTACTGATTTGCTTTAAATTACCTGTGTATCCCTCCACGAACTCAGCACCTTCATGTCCTTTGCTGAATGCAGATGAGAAACGTACACATGTACATAGACATAAACACACACACACACACACACACACACACACACACACACACACACACACACACACACACACACACACACACACACACACACACACACACACACACACACACACACACACACACACACACACACACACACACACACACACACACACTTTAAGCTTCACACTGACTGAGCTGTTGCATCTGTTCAACATCAGTTTGAACCAGGCAGACTGAGCCATACATTCTGGGAAATTACTTTCCTCTGTATATGTGAATTTGAATATTTGTGAATATGCATATTTTCCCGGTGAGGCCTTTTATGTACCATTGCAGAAAAAACGATAGTATTAGCATGTCACTCCTTTGGAGAGAAAATTCTTCACATTGTCACATTAGCACTGTTTGCCTGCAGACTAAAGAGAGCATTCAAATTTCAAGAAGCAGAATACCTGACATCTTCCATCTGCTCTCCTTCAACTTTAAAATGACCAAATTTAATATTTATTATTATTCCCAGATGAACTTGAGTATTTCCAAAACAAGAAGCTTCTGGCAACATGCTGTCAACATTTGTTGATACGTAATACCTAATTACACCGAATGAAACTAATATTGTGAGTTATTTTTCCAAATATAATACATCTGTGGAATTAACAACAGAAGTATTTCTTGATTCTGCAGTAGTTTATGACCTAATTGTGTGTGTGTGTGTTTTTGTTCTCCCCTTTCAAAGGCTTGAAGTTTTTCTGAAGTTGAAGTACGTTGCACAGGCTGAAGAACCTAAAGCTAAATTGATGATATCTTTTAAAGTGAATAATATCTATCAGAAGTTTTTTAAAAAGTTGAAATTAATGAAAAATAATGCAAAAGATAACCAAGAGCATTCACCAATCTACAATCCTTTTGACATGTTTAAATATTTGGGGGGGGGCAATAATGTTCCCTCTAAAGTGTGACCATGTGCTCGCACACACATCTTTTGCTACTAGCACACAAAAGGTTGTCACTTTCTACCTCGTTGGCATGTTAGGTATATCTCACAATCGTACACAATCACATTTCCTTTTCCCGTTTCTGATGCGGATGGTGTTGACAACTAGGAGTTTGCGATGATTTGTCTGCAGATTTCGGAGCTGGTTTATTTATACTGTTTTTATTGAATAAATTATTGATTCACTGTGTCGAATTCCAAAGAAGCAAAGGGTGTGAAGCACAGAAGAACTGATACTTCATTTACAGTGCAATGGCTTAATGGAACAGTAGAAACTGCTACACTGAAAGCTGGTGAGGTCAGGAACGTGCAGCTATGAGAAATATTGATGTACAAAGCAGAAACTGGTGTTACCTGTGTGTATTGTCGTGGTGTAAAAGTTACTGGAGAATTTGCAAGTGGGAAGAAGTGGAGTGGTAGTTGGAAACTTGTCTTTTTAAAGCGTCATTTAGCGAGCAGATCACATATGGGTGGTGCGCAAATGCTCTTAAGTTCCTATTGACAATCTTTTGCAAGCTGTTAAAATGAAAACCCTTATACATAAAATTCACTGAGCATATGTTGTCAATGGGCAAAAGATTGGACAGCACAAGATTTTTGCACACACTGGTCATTATAAATTACAGGGAACATTGGGCAGGAATAACTAGACAACAGGAGGGTGCTGAACCACTTTCCTACTGTTTACTCCGAAGAGTTATTGAGCCAATTTATACCGACAGTCAGCTCACTAACCCAACGATGACCTATAGTGTGCAGGACAATGTAACTCAGTGGCCACTTCATTAGGTACCTTCTGTTTTGAATAAAGTGGCCACTGAGTGTGTGTTTGTGGTCTTCTGCTGCTGTAGCCTGTCCACTTCAAGGTTCGACGTGTCGTGTGTTCAAGGATGCTCTGCTGCACACCACTGTTGTAACACATGGTTATTTGAGTTACTGTCGCCTTCCTGTCAACCTGAACCAGTCTGGCCATTCTCCTCCGAACTCTCTCATTAACAAGGTGTATTTGCCCACAGAACTGCACTCACTGGATTTTTTTTTGCTTGCTTTTCATACCATTCTCTGTAAACTCTAGAGATTTTTGTGTGTGAAAATCCCTGGAGATCAGTAGCTTCTAAGATACTCCAACCACTCCGTCTGGCACCAACAATCATTCCACAGTCGAAATCACTTAGATAACATTTCTTCCCCATTCTGATGTTTGGTCTGAACAACAACCGAGCCTCTTGACCATGCTTTTATGTGCTGAATTGCTGCCACGTGATTGGCTGATTAGAGAGTTGCATTGAGCAGGTATACAGGAGTACCTAATAAAGTGGCCACTGAGTGTACTCAGACCTTGGCGCATGCAGTACGGAACGTTTTTGAGGTCAGATGCAGGCATGACATCGCTAGCCCTCTGGACTCACCATTGAATCCAGAAGTGTTTTGCAATATACCATGCTGGGTGGTCAGATGCCTTGGTTTCACACCATCTGGCATGATCCCATTCTTGTGAATGGGGCTACTGACCTTCACGAGAACAGTAATGAGGAAGAGTGGTTTGTTTTTGACTCATGTTCAGATGCTTAGTGTAGGTTCAAGTGAATTTATTATTTATTTCTTATTAACTTTTTGAATGATTTTAATTGTTCCTCAACTCAATAAAAGTTTCTGACCATCAGAGATATTGGGAAAGAAGAGGAACAGCTTACAACTGTACAAATTAGAAAATCATCAGGCTGAACAGCGGGGGAGCCACAGGATGGTGAAGCTAGTTTCAATTCTTAACCAGTCTGCTTCAGAGGAAGCCATGGCAGTGATGTGCAGGGTGCATGCAACACAGAGTTAAGTGTGACTTAGTGCCCAACCTAATTTACTAAATTGTTTTGAGGGGCTGCTAAAATAACCTTGGGTCAGACCCAAAAGAATCTATATCTTTGAGAACACAGAGCCAAGGAAGAACTTCTTCGGCCAACGTATTCCTTTCCATGGGATGAGTGTATCAAACTCTTGTTTCAGTAGCTGAATGGAGCAAATCTTTTGCAGCTGTCTTACTGCCAAGGTTGATTTTATGTGTTGGATGGTGAAATGTTTTGCAATCTGCAAAAAAAACCCTGTTTTACCAAGGCCTCTCTCTTTCAACAAACTTTCCATGTACTGGTCACCTAATCGAGTTGGTGAAGGGAATATAAAGCATCTACATGGGCATAGGGACAGGGGGTTAAAAAATGGCACTGAAATGAAGCGTTAAAATTTATTAGTTATTTGATTTTAACTGTTTTTCCTCACTTTGGTAGGAAAAGCAGTGATACCAAATAACTAGCAAACATTGATGTACAAAAGGATTTTGAAGTACACAAAACACCAAAATGCAGTCTTTTTGCTTTATCCCTGCTGTTACAAGGTAAATTATTACAGTTGTCTTTATTATAATGTAATTGGTGAACACTAATGCATTGGTACAGGGCTTTGGTGAGACCACATTGAGACTTAGAGCTTAAAGCTTTAGGCTCTGTATTTATTGAAGGGTATATTTAGATTTGGTGTCAATCTAGTGTAGATTGATTTGTCCAAGGTGGAGTATTGTATTTGACAGAGATAAGCCAATACCTACTGGAGTTTAAAAAGAATGAGGTGACCTCACTAAGAGATTCTGAGAGTGGCTAACAGAACCATGGTCAAGAAAAGGAGTTGGTCAGTTAGGACATAAATAAGAAATTTCTTTATGCAGCATCCTTAAATTTTTACTCTAGAAGCTAGTGGATCCTCAGTTAGTATATTCAAAAGCAAGACCAACTCATTTTCTGCAAAATATGGGAATCACAGGATTTGTGAATTCTCTGGGAAAGTAAGCTTGCGGAGCAGGATTAGATGAAGATATATTGAACGCAGAGCAAGTCTGAGGGGTGAAAACTTTCTTATGTCCTCAGACTATTGTTACAAATTCCAGCCCAAAAAAGTTCCCCCAATCTCTTAGTGCCAAGGACCTGCTTAATCCCATTTTCACCACACCTGCAATTAACGGCTACTTAATATAGTATATTATATTAATATATAATTTTTGTTGGCTTGCTTGCAAATTTCTGTTGCTCATCCCAATAAAAATATATTTTCTTCTGATTTGAAAAGCCGCAAAGCGATATTACCTCTGAGGCCTTGAATTAAGGGAAAATTACTTCCTTGCACTCTATCAAGATGCTTTCTCATAGCAAGCAATGAAAGTGTGGTTTTTTAAAAATTGATTTATTGAGATACTGTGTGGAATAGGCCCATCCAACCCTTCGAGCCACGCTACCCAGCAACCCCCCAAATTAATCCTAGTCCAATCACAGGACAGTTTACAATGACCAATTCACCTACCAACCAGTAGGTCTTTGGGCTGTGGGAGGAAACCCACGTGGTCACAGGAAGAATGTACAAATTCAGGTAGCAGTAGCAATTGAACCCAGGTCGCTGGTACTGTAAAGTGTTGTGTTAACCACTACACTACCAAGTAGCCCATGTAGACATGTAGATTTTGCTTATTACATGTGAGGACTGCAGACTGCTTAATATGACAAATATCACTTGGGACAGCCTGGAAGAACGCAGTAGTGGGAAAACTTCATGGTGTGCTCTGCATTACTGCCACAGGAAGGCTGTTCTTGGCTGCAGTTGGTGCAACTCTGACAACCTGAGCTATGAAATTGGCAGCAAAGTAATTTCCAAATGTTTCAATGTCCTACAGAACTGCAAGTCTCAGGCAGTGCTGGGTGTGTGCTGATAAGTCATGAATATGTCCTTTCTTGGCAGAAATGCCAAAATCTACAGGAGTATCCCACTTTATATGATGTGAATTAAATGCCAGCAACAACAGAGAACTGTAAAAAAGACAAGAAAATAAAATATGCAAAATACAAGTGCAAATACATAAATGTGTTTATATGCCTGTACTGTACAACACAACTTGAGTGTTTATTTGCCTGCAATGTTCAACTCAGCCTCGAGTGTGTTTATATGCCTGCACTGTACTAGACAGACTCAAGCAGAAATTAGTACAGAACCAACGACATAAAGCCGAGAGCATGATGGTGGTAATAGAGAAAACAAGTAGATGATTGAACCCAGTTCCGCCTGTTCCCCACCTGCAGTGAACACTCAGTGTTGACTGAAGTGGCTCAGGTAATGTGGCTTCACTGGCCAGTTTGAACCTACTCTGCTCTCTTTAGGCAGCTGATTCTGCCAAAGGTCAACTGATACTTAGCAAAGTACATTCAGCAAATAATTTCTAATGCATTCGGCATTCCTATACACTCTGCTCTTCTGGTTCCACAGCTAATCAAGCTGTCCTGATGGTGCTTGATTGCAGCATGGTACACTGCTGAGGTGAATTTGCAATTCATTCTTTGGTACCAGAGGTTGCTTTCTGTAAATTGCCTGCTCTTCCTACACAAGGGTACAATTGACAGTGGCCAGTTTCCGACAGATGATGCCTCACTACATTTGTAGTGGGGACATTCTTTCATTTTCTATATGGAAACGAGGCAGCCACCCAACGCTCAACAGTCACTGATGTTCTGATTTCCTGCATGAAGCCTTCAAGAAAAATGCTACATAGAAGAGACACCAGAGGTCATATTTCATTAGGGGTTTAAAGAGATAAGGTAAGTCACCAAAGACTCCCAAAAATTTCTAAAGACATAACGTGGAGAGCATCCTGACTGGTTATATTATGGAAGTGCCAAAGAACAGGATTGGAAAGAGTTGCACACGGCTGTAAGCTTAGCCACTCAGCTTCAAGAACATCTTCAATACCCGATGACTTGAGATGGCGGCATCCATCATTAAGGACTCTCACCACACAGGATATTCCCTCTTATCATTGCTACCATCACGGTGGAAGTACAGGAGCCTGGGGATGTTTTAGGAACAGCTTCTTTCCTTCCTGCATGGACCATGAACCCGTGAACACAAGCTCACTTTTTTCTTTTGTTTTTGTTATATTGCATATTGTAACCTATAATAATTTTATGTATTGCACTGTACTGCTGCTGCAAGACAACAAATTTCATCGCATGTATCAATGATAGTAAACCTGATTCTGATTCGGATATTAGCTGAGGGAATAGAAAGGAAAATTTGAGAATACTGTTCTCAGTGGAAAAGCTGGGAACAACAATGCTAGTTGTCATCTATGAAAACGTATAAGACATTGGTAATAAATTTGCAGATGATACCAAAGTAGTTGGCGTTACTGACAGTGAAGATGGCTATCAGAATTTACAGAGGGAGCTTAATTAGCTCGGTAAGTGACTGTGGAATGGTAAATAGAGATTGATTAGAATGAGTATGACTGTTAAGTTTTGGAAAGACAAATGAAGATAGGACTTTCACAGTGAACGACAAGGCCCTGTGGGACGTTGTAGAACAGAAGGATGTAAGAACACAAGTACATAATTCCCTGAAGACGGTGTTTCAGATAGACAGGGTGACAAAGGTAGTTTTTGGCAGCTTGGATTTCAAGAGTCTGGGCATAAAAAGTGGGATGTTATGTTGTTGTGGGATATGACATTGGTGAGGCCACATTTGGAATATTGTGTTCAGTTTTGGTCATTCTGTTATAGCAAAGATGTCATTATCCTGGAATGAGTGCAATGAGGAAGTTGCCGGGATTTGAGGGACTGATATGAAGGAAGGACATTTTCATTAGAATATAGGAGAATGCCTACAAGAAGATAGTAATCTCAGGGCTGCGTATGGTGACATATGTGTAATTTGATAATAAAATTTACTTTGAACTTTGAGAATGCGGGGTATCTTATCAAGGTATATCACATTATGAACAACATAGACAAGGTGAATGGATATAATCTTTTCTCAGGTTTGGGGAATTGAGAATTAGAGGGTACAGGCTTTAAGTAAGAGTGGAGAGGTTTAATAGGAATGTGAGGGGCAACTTTTTTACCCAGAGGGTGGTCGATGGATGGAATAAGCTACCAAAGGAAGTAGTTGAGGCAGGTACATTTAAAAAGTACTTGGACTAGTACACAGATAGGGATGTTTCAGAGGGATTTGGGCCAAACACAGGCAAAAGGACAAGCTTAGGTAGGAACTTTGGTTGCCTTGGATCTGTTGGGCGAAAAGTCTTGATTGGTGTTGTATGACTCTGTGACTCTACAACTTTGTAATAACCATCACCTTCAGGAAATCTCTTCTGTGGATTGTAATCAATGCTAGTGCTGACCTGGGAGAAGATTACTTGTCAGTACTCTCCCATGGTCAATTTCCACACTGATGACAAATGAATTGAAGCCTGGACTGAAAACAGGGGGAGCTCGTTCAAGAATGGAAGGCAGGTCTTCCAGGATTTCTTCAGCTTTGATGGACGTAGATGTTTCTAAACAGGATCAAAAGGTATTTTGCCCGGCAATGCATGGATGGCCAAACTTTCTGTCAGTGGGTACAGTAATCTCAATCAATCAATGGATTGCATCATCTAACCATGTCTTCCATATAAACGTGATGAAGATGTACATCACGGAACAAGCCCATTGCTCCACTGAGTACATTCTGCCCTCAAACCACCTATCCATGTTAATCCCTTTTCCCAGCTTTCTGTGCCCTAGCATTTCAGCTCTGCAGCTCCTAGAGTCAATAAGCACCAAAACAGACCCTTCAACCCAGCCTGACCACACTGACCAAGACATAAGCTCGTCCCATATGCCTGTGTTCAGACACCGTCACTCTAAACTGTTCCTTATGGGATACCTACATCCTGCACCCCATCAACCAGCACGTTCCAGATGTCAGTCACCCTCTGAGTGAAAAAATATCCCTCAAGTAATGTCTAAATCTTCTACCGTTCAACTTAATCCCATGCCCTCCGGTCTGCCTGCTCAGGGGAAAGCTCCTCGCTATCTGCACTGTTTCTGTCATTTCACTGTTCTGCATAGATCATTCTGGCTTTCTCCGCTTCAAAGAAAACAAACCCAGTTTATCCATTCTCTTCTCATCATTGAAATGCTCGTCCCAGGCACTGCCCTGTTGAATTGCCTCTGTATTGTAACCACATCCTTCCTATGGAATGGTAACCAGAACTATTCCAGCTGTTGTCTGTCTAATGATTTATACAGTTGTTCAATGACATCTCCATCTTTATATTCTATGCTCAAGCTAATGGATGCAAGTATTTAATTTGCCTTCTTAACTACTTTATCTTCCTGTGCTGTGGCCTTTGAGCATCCTTGGACATGTTCATGAAGTCCCTTTGTTGGTTCCTACCTTTCATGGTCTTCTTAGTCCTCCCAAAGCGCATCATCTCACATTTCTCAAGATTAGGTTCCTTCTGCCAATGAAGTGCTCATCCTCCCAAATGACCAGTATCACTCTGTAGCTGCAAATTAGCTTCCTCACTATCAGCAAAATCACCAACCTCCCTGCTATTTTCAGATCTAATCCCTCTCTGGGAGGCTGCTTATGAAGACCTTGACCTCAATTTATGACCATCGCCCTGGCCAAACACAAGAAGACGACTTGTTAATGCTCTCATCCAGGGAGTGTGCATGTTGAAAATGGAGAAGAAAATATACTTTAAAGATTGTTACATAAAAGATTTACAAGCAGAATCTGGCATAGAATCCTGTAAGATTATTAAAGGCTTTCATTGTATCTGCAAACTGCAGTGCTATCAGACATCATTATCTGAATAGATGTTTCCATCTGTTTTTCTTTATTTCACCTGGGCTGTTTGTTTTCCTAAACCTTGAAAGATGGATCAAATCTGTCTGTTCAGGTCACTGTTCAACACAATATGAAATCATTGAGATTTACTCAAAGTGCTGGTTAGCCTATTTTAGCAGACAGATTATTGGCTCCTGACAAGCATTTCATTTCTATGATCTAGATCCCAGATTTTCATTCCCTTCCACAGAAATTCTTTACAGCCTTCTCACAATACTCAATATTATCACCTTTTATTTGGCCAAGAGCTAAGTACAATAGCTAATTAGTTAGAATCCGCATTCGCTAAAACATGTTGAACCATCCAAATGCTTTTATCATCTTCCAAAGCCAGAATAGCTCATCAGACAGCTTTATCTTCCACAGCTATTTAAAGCTACTTGAAGCCTTCCAATTCCAAAGGGCAGCTCAGAAGATTTTCGCAATCTTGCAAAGTGAAATAATGGGTTGTCATGTAAGTGCCAAAGAAATTAAATCCACTAGACCTTACATGGAACACTTTCAAAACTTCAAGTTGGGAAACTATAGTTTTTTTAAATATACAAATGGGTTTTGAATAAAAATACTTTCTTGGCCCACTAAAGTTGTTAAGTATAATCATTCATCAAACTATGTCTCAATTAACCGTCATTAGCTTAAGTGATTAATTTGATTTGTATTCAGCAAGAGTTTTAGTTTGCTTGCACAGGACGTAGCTTTTGCTGCAATTAACTAAGATCAGGTAGCTTTTATGTGTCGCATCTCCTTCCTATGTTCTGACATGGAGCTTCTGTTACAGTTTCACGCATTTTGATCGACATTTAAACAGTCATAAGAAATTGCAGACTATCTTCCATGAGCTAATTACATTTCATCTAACGTTACTTCAAGACTGACCTGCACCAAATCTCCAAGCTCAGTGATTCAGAAAGGATCATAACTGACACTGACATCTTATATGTTTCAATAATGTTATGCCGTTTAGAACATCTTGATCAGAGAATTCTCTTGTTCAAGGATCAGTCCGGTGAATCTCCTTTGGACTGCCTCCAAAGTTCCTCTATCCTTTTTGAAGCAACCGGATTAAGACTGTGTGGCTTCACCACTACCCTGTACAATTGTAACAAGAGCCATCTAGTTATTAATAGAATAAAGAAAGTTGGGGGGGGGGGAACAACAGGCGAACATGCTGGAACTGTGCAATAAATGAAAGCAGTTGCTTGAAACCTGAGACAAAAGAGAATGCTGGAAATACCCTGCAGCTCGGGAGAGGGTAAAACTGAGTTAATGTTACAGACGGATGTCCCTATATCAGCACTCACCAGTTCCAATACAAATAGGAAAGACTACTTATCTGAAATTGATGAATTCAATATTAACTTACAAGTCACAAGGGCTGCTATATGCACAGATGGAGAACGAGGAGCCAATCCTCAAGCTTTGTTCAAACCATGTGCAAGTTAGAGAGGGGCAGAATCTGCATTTGGCTTCTCCAGAGGAGACCACATTGGACCGTAAGACTGTAAGACACAGCAGCAGAAAAGACCATTCGAGTCTGGTCTGCCATTAATCATGGCTGATTTATTATTGCCTCTAAACTCCATTCTCCTGCCTTCTCTCCCTAACCTTTGACACCTTTACTAACCAAGAACCCACCAACCTCTGTTTTGAATACACCCAATGACTAGGCCTGCACACCTCTCCATGTCAATGATTTCCACATATTCATCACTCCCTGGATTAAGAAATTCCTTGTCATCTCTGTTCTAAAGGAACGTCCTTTTATTCTGAGGCTGTGCCCTCTGATCCTAGACTCTCTCATTACTGGAAACATTCTCTCCTCATCTATTCCACGTACATTGATGGTGTGAACCACAAGGTCCTGAAGGAGTGTGCTGAGCAGCTGTGTGGAGTTCTCCAGCGCATTTTCCATCTCAGTCGCAGCCTGGAAAGGGTCCTGACTGTGTGGAAAACATCATGTGTGGTCCCAGTACCCAAGAAGGGTCAACCAAAAGTCTTGAATGACGACCGTCTAGTGACCATGACCTCACACATCATGAAGACCCTAAAGAGGCTGGTCCTGGAGTCTACAATGTTGTCGTCTACCTGCTGAACAGAGCCTACTCCCATTTGGATAAGCAGGGCAGCACAGTGAGGATCATGTTTTGTGATTTCTCAAGTGCCTTCAATACCATACAGTGCTCATTGCTGGGGGAGAGGCTCCATTCAATGCAGGTTGGCACTTCCATTGTATCCTGGATAATGGACTACCTGACTGTCAGACCACAGTTTGTGCAGATTCAGAGCTGTGCGTCAAACATGGCTATAAGCAGCACAGGGGACTGTATTGGCTCCTTTCCTGTTTGCCCTGTATACCTTGGACTTCAGATACAACACTGAATCATGCCATCTGCTGAAATTCACTGATCACTCAGCAATAGTTGGGAGTATAAAGAGAGGATGGGAGGATGAATACAGGGGCCTGGTGGAGGACTTTGTCAGCTGAATCATCTGCAGCTCACTTCAGTAAGACAAAGGAGATGGTGATGGACCTTAGGAAGACTATGCCTGCATTGTTCCCAGTTACTATTAATGGTGAGGACCTACAAGTATCTGGGGGTACACCTGCACGACAGACTTCAGTGGAGCACCAACACAGAGGCTGTGTACAAGAAGGGCCAGAGTTGCTTCTACTTCCTGAGGAGATTGAAGTCCTTTGCAGTATGCAGGCCTCTCTTTCACATGTTCCACCAGTCTGTTGTCGTCAGTACAATCTTCTATGTGGTGGTGTGCTGGGGCAATGGCATCAACAAGGGTGATGCCAGCAGGCTCAATAAACTGATTAGAAAGGCTGGCTCTGTTATAGGAGTCAAACTGGACACACTGGAGGCTGTGGTAGAACAAAGGACCCCATGGGAAACACTGGCAATTCTGGACAATGTTTTTCACCCTTTGTTGCCACCTTGGCTGAACAGTGGAGTACTGCTCCAAAGAGTGTGAAATGAGGTCATTCTTACCCTCGGCCATTAGGCTCTATAATGAATCAACCTATAGTCGTGGAAATGGTGACCCCCTCCTGTTAGACTGTTTGAGGTAACTTTTTTTTATTCTTTCTTACTTCTCGTCTAATATTTGTATATCTGTGCACTTGTTATGCTCCTGTGACACTTTAATTTCCTTTGGGGTCAATGAAGAGTCTGTCTATCTGTCTATTCTATCTGGGCCATTCAATAATTGCTAGGTGTCAACGACATCCTCCTCATCCTTCGAAACTCCGGTGACTACAGGAGCCATCAAATACGTCACATCATATTTTAACCCTTTCATTCCTGTGAACCTCCTCTGGATCCTCACAAATGCCAACCAAAACTGCTCTCAATAATCCAAATCTGGTCTGACCAATGCCTTACAAAGCCTCAGCATTATATCCCTGCTTTTATATTCTAGCCTTCTCAAAATAATGCAAAAATTGCATTTGCCTTCCTTGTTATTCAAGTTAGCCTTTAGGGAATCCAGAACCAGGAGTCCCAAGTCCCTTTGCACCTCTGATTTCTGAATTCTCTCATCACTTAGAAAATAGTCTACGTCTTTATTCCTTCTATCAAAATGCTGGACCTTGCACTGCCCTTTGACGTATTCCATTTGCCACTTGTCTGCCAATTCTTCCAAACTGTTCACTTCCTTCTGCAGACTCCCTGCTTCTTCAACACTACCTGTCCTTCCATCTATCTTTGTATCAACTGCAAACTTTGCTACAAAGCCATCAATTCTGTTATCCAGATCATTAACACATAACATGTAAAGTAGTGCTCCCAGCACTGCCCCTTCTAGAACACCACAAATCTCTGGTAGCCAATTAGAAAAGGCCATATTTACTCCCATTCTTTGCCTTCTGCCAGTCATCTAATCTTCTATCCGTGCTAGTACCTTACCTGTAATACCATGGGCTCCTATCTTGTTTAGCAGCCTCACTTGTGACAGCTTGCCAAATGTCTTCTGAAAATATTGAATGTAGCAGGCTCCATTGGAAGAAGTGCAAGTGTATCGCTGTTTAACCTTGAATAGCTGGGTCCCTGGATGCTGGGAAGGGAAGGGTAGAAAAGGCAGGTGTCGCATCTCCAGCTGAAGGTTCCAAGCGGAGAGGAGTAACTGCTGAAGATGGTCAGCCTGCGATTCATTGCATGAATAATGCTGACAGTGGAGGAGAAGGGAAGACGTGTTTCGTGGTGGAGACACACTGAAGGTGGACAAAATTGCAGAGAATGGTCTATCAGATGTGGAGGCAGTTGAGTTGGAAGGTAACAATGAGAACAGTTCTAACATTTGTTTGACTGGGGGCAGAGGGGATAGAATTAGAAATGTGGGAAATAAAAGAGAAACAGCGAAGAGTTCTGCCAACTGTGATAAACTCCTTGGACCAGGTGACTAGGGACTGTATCAGAGTATGAACATAACTGCTAAAAAGATGGTTTCATCAGAGATGACCTAATGGTACTATAATGAGCTTATATCTTAGTACAGTTGCTGCTTAGAATAGATTGAAGAAAAAGGCAAAAGAAAATGCAAAAAGCTTTATTTATGCTAATTATGTTCAAAGTAATACTAGCATGGATAATTAGATCCAGTAATGATATTGAACTGCAAACTTGTTTAGTTTAAGTGCTGAATTTGGAAAAAAAAGCCCATCAATATTTCTTACATGGACTTATTTTGTGTGAGAAGATGGAACATGTTTTAAATGGTCACTGTGTTCACAAAAAAAGACCCTGAAATAAGAGCATGTAATACAGTTCCTCAAACTGTATTAGTTACAAAATCTACAGAATTTTAGAAAAATGCCACAATGTTTTCTTATGCTCTAATCAAGTCCACATTACTGCTAATTTTCCTTCTTTTCGGTAATATTTTCTAGAAAAAGATTGTTGGAAGTAATCTTGAAGCCTAACAGCTGTTACTTGATGACTTAAATACTTGTTTCAGTCACATTTATCTCTTTTCCAACTTAACTAACAATATAACTTTATAGCAAAATATTTACATGTGCTTATTTGCAAAGCACTTCTAACTGCTGGTTTGAGTTGGTTCAGGAACATACATGTCAGCTTACTCATTGATTGTTTGATTTACTGCCAACATTTTTATATAAAGCTATTTGTGCTCTCTGTAGTTGTGGCTGCTCAGTCTGGCCTGGCTTTCCACAGACTATTTTCTCCTGCACACACTAAACACCTTTTTTTTGCGGTACATAAATTTCTTTCAGGATTGTTAATTATGTCAATCTTATAGACAGGCCTAAAATGTGATTTGCTTAGGTAAGACACAAGAAAAATAGTACTGGCCAAAGATGTCATTCACGGAGTGCGATATTTCACTGGAGCACCGATGGGATACCACCTTCACCACAATTCGTCATTTTGATTGCAGGTTCTCAGTACACATGAAGCACTATTGCACAGGCGGTTTGACATGCACAGGGGTATCCAGCAGTTACACAGTGCAGAGCTGGAAGCCTTTTCCATAAAATCTACCCATGTTCTTGTGGCTTTCAGATGGTGTGAGGTCAATGTCAGCAAACCTCAATGGAGAATAAAAATTTTAAAAAAACTACATATGCTGGAAATCTGAAATAAATACAGACAATGCTGGAAGCACTCAGCAGATCAGGTACAGATGCTGTCTGACCTGCTAAGTGTTTCCAGCAGTTTCTGGATTTATAATATTTAACGAAGAGTCATAGGATCATACAACATACATATACGTAGGTCCTGCTATCCACACTGACCATCAACTGATCATTTCCACTAATCCTATGCTAATCCCACCTTTACTTTTTCTCACATTCCCATCATTCCCTCCCTCCCCTCCCCCTCCCCTGGATTCTACCACTCATTTGCGTACCAGGGTCAATTGAACTACCAACCTGCGTATGTCTAAGATAAGGCAGGAAACCACAGCACCTCGTGGAAAACCAGGTGGTCACAAGAAGAAACCCGCAAGCTCCACACAGAAGGCACCAAAGGTCGGGACTGAACACTGGAGCTGTGAGACGGCAGCTCTGTGAGTCGCCCCATTGTGTAACGGAAACAAACTTCAGCAAGCAGTTCCATGTAGATGTCCTTGAAACTTAAAGCTTACTCCTTATGGTATGAAGACCCCATCATACCAATACATCACAGCCGATCATCTCCTTTACACTCACTAACCATATCTCAAGCTCAACTCTAACCCAAATGAATTACAACCTCTAATTCCATCCCCAATAACTGTTAGCGCTACCTACCCCACCCAAAAAAAAACACCCAGACCTCTTCAACTACTCCATCTTGACCACCCCACTCACTGTGATCCACCTCCCAATCCCTCACAACCCAGATTCAAAAGCCATCCGGTTTTCCTCTGCTCGGTCTGCAGAGGAGATATCATCTTTGAGAGTGTCAACACGAGTCAATTTCACTCCGCCAATGCCCTGTCCCTCTGTTACGTGGAGAAAGATCTCACACAGCCTGTATGCTGACCTGCCATGTTCTGCACAGTTATTACACCTTTCTCAGCATGGTAGAACATCTTGTTAAATGGGTAAATTTAACAAGATCATTTCATTACAACAGTGCAGTGAGGAAGCTCAAGGAAGAACAGGATAAGGTGTTATAGTTACAGACCGGGTGCAGTGTTATAGTATGGTATATTGAAAGATTAGCTGTACATTTGATCACACTAGGAAATCATTCTAGGGTCATATAACAGCAGGTTGAAGCTATCCATGAGCCTGATGTAAGATGCTTTCAGGCTTTTGTACCTTCTGCCTGATAGGGTGGAGGAGAAGAAAGAATGTCTGGGGTGGGTGAGGTCCTTGATTATGTTGGCTGCTCTAGTGAGGCAACCAGAAGTGTAGGCATCACTGTCATTATTATAATCATTCCGAACAACTGTCTCTATAGAATTTTTGTAACATAATTTTAGCTTATTTAAAAATACAGTGGTTTACTCATGAAGTCACAACATTAAGCAGTGCAGAAGGAATCCTTCAGCCCACCCATTTTGCACCAACCATCAAGTACCCAGTTACACTATTCCTACTCTTAATTCCACCTGCAATATTCCCATCTCTCCCTACAGATTCAGGCATTCATCTGCACATTACGCAGCGGCCAATTAACCCACCCGCATGTCTTTAGGATACTGAAGGAGTATGGAGTATCCAAAATAAATCCATAAGAGAATGTTCAAACTTCGCAATGGGATCTCCGAAAGTCAGGATCGAACCCAAATCTCCGCAGCTCTGAGTCTGCAGTTCTGTCAATTGCACCACCAGCACTAAAATGGGAAATGTTTGGAGCAGATAATATTTGATCCAGTTTGGTCGAGTGAAGTTCTGCTACCTGCCATTTGATCACAAAATGCATCTAATGTGTTGTTTCCTGAATGGTTTTGTCCCTGGGCATTACTTGAATATTGCCAAATGCGGTACATTAAATACCACAGTGTTAAACGGTTGCTTCACTAGAGCTGATAGTGTCAAAGTTGATATGGCTAACATTAATCACTACAAAATACTGTAAAACTTAACAAAACAGATGCAAAAATACACAGCAGAGCAGTGTGAAAATACTGCAAATGCCAACACTACTCACCAGCCAAATATTTCTCATTCAGAAATGGCACAGTCCAACTATCTAGGATCACAAACTCTGCACTCTAATTACAGCTACAAAATTTTACACCCAGTCTCAGTTTGGTAGGTAGTAACTGATCTCATGTTACCATACAGCTCAGGAGTAATGGAAACATTGCAAGCTGAAAGAACTTGCACAAAGTACTACAAACTGGAACACTGAGAGCCAACAAAATCAAATGTGTTACTCTCACAATTAAGCTGAGCATTGTTTAGAATATAAAACATATGCTCCACCTATACTACTGACAAATCACAATGAAAGACTTCAGGCTACTTACATTTATCTGTTCAACGTTCATGTTCAGCTTTCTCTAAACCAATTTTAGTAATCTTTTGTTCAATAAACACTTTAACATGATTAGCAGCTTAGTAGAGATCAGTGCATGCTTCCTGCACTTTTTCTGTGACCGTATGAAATCAATCATTGTAAAGATGAAGTTCATATCCATTTAACAACATTCTCTTAAAAAGCTGGTGTTTATTTGGGGGTTATGTACCCAACATTAATTCGGCCTTGGCTCTCCAAGAAAGAGGTTGGACAGAGTGGTAGGGAAAAGTAAAAGTCCCCCTGCTGCACTTACGATCAGTGCCCATTCCCATCTGCCAATGAATTTACATCTCGGGGATCCAAAAACACTTCTGCTGTTGGCAATAAAGTGCACAACGTAGGCTACAAAAACCTTTTATCCTGCCTGTGTGGAAAGCACCCCAAAAAGCCCATCCCAGATGGAAATCAATGCCTGATAAACAAATTGCTCCAAAGCCAGTCTTTCCTCACAGCTTACTAAGAAGTGACTAAACATCCAAACAAATGGTCACTGGGTTGTGGTGAACTACATATACCTGTCTGGATGCGCCCCCCCCCCCACCCCGCTGACTGCTCCTGTGGCCCCTCCCACTGACTGTGGCTCCTCCCACAGTCCCTGGTATAAAGGCGATTGAGGCCTGAGCCCTGCCCTCAGTCTCCAGGATGTAGTATGGTGGTCAACTACTGCTTGTTCTTTCTTCCAGTCAATAAAAGCCAATATCTCGCCTCACGTCTCAGAGAGTTATTGATGGTGAATCATGGGTAGAACTATGAAGTCTCGTAGAGGGGTGCGCAACCTCCTTTGTAATATCCTTTAACTTACCTTGTGGAACACTGTAGTCTCCAACTATGTACCAAGGCACCCAGAAAGTTTATCCATGTAGTCTCCAACTATGTACCAAGGCACCCAGAAAGTTTATCCATGTAGTCTCCAACTATGCACCAAAGCACCCAGAAAGTTTATCCATGTAGTCTCCAACTATGTACCAAGGCACCCAGAAAGTTTATCCATGTAGTCTCCAACTATGCACCAAAGCACCCAGAAAGTTTATCCATGTAGTCTCCAACTATGTACCAAGGCACCCAGAAAGTTTATCCATGTAGTCTCCAACTATGTACCAAGGCACCCAGAAAGTTTATCCATGTAGTCTCCAACTATGTACCAAGGCACCCAGAAAGTTTATCCATGTAGTCTCCAACTATGTACCAAAGCTCCCAGAAAGTTTATCCATGTAGTCTTCAACTATGTACCAAAGCACCCAGAAAGTTTATCCATGTAGTCTCCAACTATGTACCAAAGCTCCCAGAAAGTTTATCCATGTAGTCTCCAACTATGTACCAAAGCTCCCAGAAAGTTTATCCATGTAGTCTTCAACTATGTACCAAAGCACCCAGAAAGTTTATCCATGTAGTCTCCAACTATGTACCAAAGCTCCCAGAAAGTTTATCAATGTAGTCTCCAACTATGTACCAAAGCTCCCAGAAAGTTTATCCATGCTGCTTTGGGAAGTGTTCTGCAATGAAGTTTGTATTTTCTCAAAAACAAATACAATATGTTTTTTTTAAAAGTACTACTGGCTAAGAGTACATAAGGTGACATAAATGAGCAAACGTTATATATGTGGACTTCAGGAAGGCGCAGGTCGACCACTGTCCATTGCACATTACTGGAGAGATTGAACAGCACCGAGTCCCTTGGTGAGCACAGGAAGGATGATCTAACTGGGACCCACAACACCTCCTCTTTAGTCAAGGAAGCACAGCGGCATCTGCACTTTGTGAGGAGAATGAGGTGTGCAAGGCTCCCCACCCCCATTCTAACACCCTTCTACAGGAGCACAATCGAGAGAATCCTGCCTGGCTGCATCATTGCGTGGTACAGAAGCTGCAAAGCATCGGACAAAACCCCAGTAAAAACTGCTGAGAGAATCACCAGGGTTTACCTCAGCCCGATTCGTGACGTTTACTGAGGTCGTTGCATATGAAGGGCCTGAAGCTTACTTGAGGATCCCTGACACTCCTTCCCACAAATAGTCTGACCCACTACTGTCAGGAAGGAGGTACGGGAGCACCAGGACTAGGATTGCCAAACTGCGTAAAATCTTCTTATCTCAGGCTGTGAGACTAATGGATACCCTGCCACCACCGAGGTCTCATCACTAGGACAGCGAGATGTTTACTGTTTATTTGTGCTGCGCACTCTCATGCATTTTGAATTATATTTTACCAACTTAACTGTGGTAATATTATGGTTTATAATATATGTGTAATATATGCTTTTTGGGTGCACTGTAGCTGGAGGAATGCTGTTTCATTTGGTTTTACTTATGTACCGTCAGAAGACAATAAACGCGAACTTGAACTTAATGATTTACAAAAATAAGTAATTCTCATGAACTGTGTCAAAAGGATTGATCCAGACAGTGTCTTTCAAGACCAGGATGCCTCAAATCCAATGAACTTCTCTTTGAAAAACAAACATCTCTGCATTGTAGTAATTAGATTTCCTACGCTGTACCTGCACATTGTTAAATTTAGTTAACAATTTAACATATTGCTCACTTTGGTCCGAGCTTAGAGAAGCTGACCATCACAATTTTATGTCCCTGGAATGAACAGGAGGATAATCAAGGCAGGGGATGCTGGTGTGCTGGGTGCATCCAAGTTCCTTGGTGATCAAGAATCTGCACTAGGAGGTTCCAATTGTAAGATTATCCCCAAAGCAGGTGTAGAAACCAATGTGGTTATTGTTCCCTTGACAGAAGAATGTTTCTTTAATTGTCTTCTTCATAATTCTTGGTAATATAAAGGACCAATTACAAATATTCCACTGGCACATTCTCTGTTTTCCTGCAGACAGATTTGCAGGAAACAGCGCCAATGTTTACCTCCCGGGACACCTAATAATAGCAATGGTGAATTGTGTACAAGATAGCAACGTTCTCAAAGTTAATGTCCTAGATTTCTAGGTTTGAAACCACCAGTCTGAAGGTTTGAGAAGAAACTAGGCAAGCTGTAGTCTGCCCAAATGCAATCCAGCAAATGGTATTATCATAGACTCTATGCACGAATGTAACAACCTCAATAGGGTGAGATTCAGGGTTTGATGTGAAGCTTCTACAATTCCTTTTGCTGCTCAACCCACTGAGGTCTAGTGTGAAGGACAAATTGTGCTTATGATGCTTTAGGAGGTTGCTCTGAGCACAGGTACCCAGGATGGCAAACAGCATTATGAAGGACCCCATGCACCCCTCATACAATCTTTTCTCCCTCCTGCCTTCTGGGAAAAGGCTCCGAAGCATTCGGGCTCTTACAACCAGACTATATAACAGTTTCTTCCCCCAAGCTATCAGACTCCTCAATACCCAGAGCCTGGCCTGACACCTCGCCCTACTGTCCTGTTTATTATTTATTGTAATGCCTGCACTGTTTTGTGCACTTTATGCAGTCCTGGGTAGGTCTGTAGTCTAGTGAAGTTGTGTATTTTTTTTCTCTGTGTTGTTTTTTTTTACGTAGTTCAGCCTAGTTTTTGTAATGTGTCATGTAACACCATAGTCCTGAAAAACATTGTCTCATTTTTACTATGTACTGTACCAGCAGTTATGGTCAAAATGTCAATAGAAGTGACTTGACTTGACAGGGATAAGATGTCCATTAACTTGCTTTTCCTACTGAATATGTGGAATTCCTTTTGGCCTTCAATCACTGCTCGTACGATAACCCGTTCATTCCCGGAATCATTCTCGTGAGCCTCCTCTAAACCCTCTCCAATGTCAGCACATCCTTTCTCAGGTAAGGGGTCCAAAATTGCTCGAAATATACCAAATGAGGCCTCCCCAGTGTTTCATAAAGCCTCAGCAATACATTCTTGCTTTTATATTCTAGTCCTCTTAAAATGAATTCTAACATTGCATTTGCCTCCCTCACCAACTCAACCTGCATGTAAACTTTTAGGGATTTCTGCATGAGGATTCCCAAGGCCCTTTGCACCTCAGATTTTTGAATATTCTGCCCTTTTAGAAAATAGTCTACACCTTTGTTCTATCAAAGTACATGACCATACACTTCCTTACACTATATTCCATCCACCACTTCTTTGCCCATTCTCCAAATCTATCGACTTCTGCAGCCTCCATTTCCTCAACACTACCTGCCTCTCTACCTATCTTCGTATCATCTGCAAACTTCGCCACACAGCCATCAGTTCTATCATCCAAATCATTGACATATAATGTAAAAAGAATCAGTCCCAGCACCAATCTCTGTGGAGCACAACCAGTCACCAGCAGCCAACCAGAAAAGTTCCCTTTATTCCCACTCTTTGTCTTCTGCCAGTCAGCAAATGCTCTCTCCATGCTGGAATCTTTCCTGTAATATCACGGGCTCTTACTTGCTAAGCAGCCTCATGTGCGGCACTATGTCAAAGGCCTTCTGAAATTCCAAATACACAATGTCCACCAATTCTCCTTTGTCTATCCTGCTTGTTATTTCCTCAAAGAATTATAACAGATTTGTCAGGCAAGATTTTCCCTTGAGGGAAACCATGCCGACTACGGTCTATTTTATTGTGTGCCTCCAAGTAGTCTGAATAACATCTTCCCAACAACTGAGGTCAGATTAACTGCCTTATAATTTCCTTTCTTCTGCCTCCCTCCCCTCTTGAGGAGTGGAGTGACATTTACAATTTTCCAGTCTGCCGGAACCATGCCAGAATCTGGGGATTCTTGAAAGATCATTAACAATGCATCCTCAGTCTCCATGGCCACCTCCTTCAGAATCCTGGGATGTCGTCCATCTTGCCCAGGTGACTCATCCACCATCAGACCTTTCAGCTTCCCAAGTATCTTCTCCCTAGTGATAGCAAATGCACTCACTTTTGGCTCTGACACTCTTGCACTTCCACATCCTACTTGTGTTTTCCACAGCGAAGACAGATGCAAAATACTTTTTTTTAGTTCATCGTCCATTTCCTTGCCCCATTACAGCTTTATTTAGTGATACAGCGCGGAGTTCAAGCACACTGCCCCCATCAACCCCAAAACCCCGATTTACCCTAATCTAATCATGCAAAAATGTAAATGGCCAATTAACCTACTTGGTACATCATTGGACTGTGGGAGCAACCTGGGGAAAACCCATGCACTCGCTGGGGAGGACGTACATACCCATAGGAATTGAACTCTGAACTCCAGAATTCCCCGGGCTGTAATAGTGCTGTGCTAACCACTATGTTACCATGATGACCACAATATTATTAGAGAGTTATTTCTCTAATGGACACCCATGGGTGCAATGTAAGTGCAACAAGATCAATGCGATTTTGAAGAGTTTCCATACATCACGCCATCAGTCATGAAAATTACTGAAATAATCCTACAAAATACCCTCTCTTTGTCCTGGGTGCAGCTTTTAATAGTCCTTTTAACATGTGAACACTGTGCTCACCAACACATTGACGATTTCTGAAAAGCTAGATTGCCAGTGGCTGGTACCGTGTTATTAAAAATTACAAAAGTGTTAGTATAGAAATTCGTGGTTTGGCCAATTTTCCTGAAATAAGACTATGCTATAAGATACATTTCATCCAATCTTCATGGAAAATGATCTCCAAACTTATTCTTGGGATGGGGAAATTGCTGTATGAGGAGAGGTCAATACCTTCTGGAGCAGGTTTACTAGCCTGGGGTCCGTAGAGCTCTCGATTAATGGTAGGGGTCCATGGCATAAAAAAGGCTGCAAACTGCTGTGCTTAGGTTGTAGAATCAGGAAGTCATTCCATTCAAATACACAAAATTTGTAAAGCCGAAACATACTGCCAGAACTAACTGGATTCCACTTCCCACTTCCTTTAAATCCACCTGATACACTGGAGAAAGTATTATACTAGTGTGTGGCAGGTAAAGGAAGTGAAATAAATGTGTGTTAGACATCCAATTGTCCAGAAAGTCTGCTGGTCTGGCACTTTCAAAACCCGATTTTTACTGCGCTAGGACGTTATTTGCTGGTCTACATGATAGAACACGACACAGAGATGTTTCCTCCTGTTAATTCAATTAATAATCCAAACATCCCAATGTCACTGTTGACTTTCATATTACTAATCGTTATTCCAGACACATGTGATCAGCTGCATGTCTTTAACCCCCTCTCCATTATTTCAAATTCTCTGTTATTAGACGATGAGACCACTTGTTGTAGGAACAGAATCTGGCCATCCAGCCCTTTGAGTCTGCTCCACCTTTCAACTGTTCTTCATACATGAAGCAACTTTATGTTATATGTGCAAACAACAGGGGAAAAAGTGCCCCTGTCCAAAACGAAAGTAATCCTGCTACTTCTGTACAAAATTCAGTCAAGCAGCAACTGGGGAAGATTATATATTAATAGAATAAACAGAATAAATCTTAGAAATAGAACAGATTCCTTACCATGCAGAAAGAGGAGGAGGGTGGATGATTCAGATTTCTTCATATTTAAAGTTCTTGTTTTATTTCCAGAGCAGGAAAACTTCCAAAATATAATATCTGGCTTCTTTCTTAAATCTAGCTAGCAATCTCCCTTACATTTCCAAAATCTTTATTGCCAGTCTATGGAAACATTCATCAATCACAATCCAAATTTACACTAATGCCTCTCATCGTTTCAAACCCAATACATCCGAAGATCTTCTATATTAGGTCAGCAGGGAAAAGGCAACTTCTAACAAAAATCAGATATGGAAGTTTAGCTCAGTTTTCCAGAGCTGAGGAAAATGAGCTGCAATTTAATCAGGCAAATCTGCTCTCTGTTTTAGCAGTCCTTCCAGAAGTTTGGTTTTATAAAGAAAACCCATTCATTGGAAGTCAGCCAAATGATTTTCTCCAAGTGACATCATTAAAGCCCTTTTTGAAACATTGAGAAAAAGTGAATTCTAGCAATAGACAATATCCCCCATTGTAAATCTTCAAAAGGCTACAGTTAAAAATAATCACAACTCAGGCCTATATAACGTCCTTTATTGCATATATCCCAGCTAGGTCAAAAAGTTCAAAGTATTTAAAGCATGTTCAGTCCGAAGAGATGAAATGCCTGTGTCACTGTAGAAAACAACCATTATCCTTATTTATTGAACTGGAAAGAATATTTTGTAGCAGTCAAAATAGTCACTTAAAGCACAATATCACTTAACACATTAGCTGGATCTTCACTCGCCATCCATAAATTTTGTTGTTTGAATCTAAATGAATTCATTTGACATTTGAATATACCGATGAAAGATAAATATCTGTTCCTAGAAACTCGTCTCTGGCGGGTAGCATAAAATAGACCGGAAAAATTTTACACTACTGAATGGAGCTGACTATTTTGGCAATGTTCTTTTCTCACATAAAGGTCAAACAAATTATGACAGAAAGTTCAACAGCCAAATATTTTCAGCCAATTTCCAGGATAAAGAAGCAGGACACTGGAATTCCCTGGGATCACAGGAAGTTGTTGAATTTTGCAGTGCAGCTCAGCTCAAAAAAGAGCTATAACATAATTAATTGGGTAGCTTTGAAACAAGTCGAAATTATTAACAAGAGAAAATCTGCAGACGCTGGAAATCCAGGCAACACACACAAGATGCTGGAGCAACTCAGCGGGCTAGGCAGCATCTATGGAAAAAAGTACAAAGTTTCGGGCCAAGACCCTCCAACAGGTCCTGCTAAAGGGTCTCGGCCCTAAACGTCGACTGTACTCTTTTCCGTAAATGCTGCCTGGTCTGCTGAATTCCTCCAGCATTGTGTGTGTGTTGGTTGAATAGAAATCATTATTTGTTAGCAAGGCAAATTAGATTTGAGGATGTGCTAGAATTAGGACTAAGTATTTTTCTGCTGGACTGCGTTCGGCTCCTGACCACTGGGTCAGGCACCAAACATAAAGCAGAAGAAGAAAGCTGTAGGTAACAGTAACTAGAAACCTCAAACAGCTGGAAGTGAGAAGGTGAAAACAATGTTCAGTTCTGCTTACAATGTTAACATCAAATTTATTTTAATGCTAGATTTATAATGAGATTTGTAAGTGGGCACAGTCATCTCTTAAGTTTATTGAGGGTTTTCCACTGTTATTCTGCAAGCATAGAAAGAAATGATGACTTGCAGGACACCAGAAGCCTGGGATGGCCCAAGGCAGCATGTGCAAACATTTTGTTGGCATGCAGTGCTGCTCTCGATTCTATAAGCCCCATCCATAATAAAATAGTGATTATCTTCTCTGCCAAATGACCCAGCAAATCATTCTTCTACAACCCAAGAACTGTGAGATGTTTTCACAGGAAATATATCTCACTAGCTTGGTACCAGTTAGATAGTTGGGGGAACATACAATATTGGATGATGCATTTTGAAATCCTTGCAGACCTGGTGTACATATTGATATCTGCATTGTTAACTTATGGACCTGTTGGCACTGGTTAGATTAGATTTTTTCTCTGTTATTGGTGTTTAGATTTGTTTAGATTTTTTCTCTGTTATTGGTGAGTGATCACTGGATATTTAATGATAAGATGGTAAATACTGTATGTGGTTTAAAACTAAATGAATATTTTATTTATCTTAGTAAAACTATGTTATTTACATTTATTGGTGAGGTATTTTAAACTTGTGTTTTTCTTTTCTTTTCAGCATCTTCAGGATGTTAGACGCACCAGGAAAGAAACAAAAAATATTCAAATGATGGGAGAAGCAGCAGAGATTTTCAAGAGTGGCACTGTGAAAGATTTGGTGTAGTTAAAAAGGGCGATAAAGCATATGCACCTGTGTCCTGAAACAGTGATGTGCATCCTTCCTCGGTAAAGTGGCATTATGAAACTGTTCATAAATGGCTTTGTGACAAAAGCAAGTGAGAACAAAAAGGACACATTTCTCAAAGATTTAGCAACAAAAATATGCAGTCAAATATTTTGATGAAATTTATTCCAAGTAGTTCCAATGTAGTTGCTGCTGGTTTTGAGATTTCCGAAGATTATTAATGAAGGCTACTCAATGATGGGGAATATGTTAAAGGATCATGGCTAGAGTTTGCTCCTTTCTTTTGATGGTTTCTAGAACCGCATTAAGGATTTGACAGTGAGCAGAAACATAGTAAAAGATAAAATACTAACGTTGGGAACAAACATAGTGGAACAACTAACAAAAAGATTTTTTTTTACAGTAGATTTCTTTCCACTCGCTTTGATGAGAACACTGATGTTGCATCAAGAGCTAGGCTAGCCATTAATGCTGGATTTTATAGGAGCAATGAAATACACAAAGTACTGGTTAACTTGGTAACATTACCTGAACACACCCCAGGGGTTGAAATATGTAAAATAAAATGCTTGGTCAACAAGTCAACATTTCAATAGTAATTTCTGTGACAGCTGATGTGGTTACATCAGCACGATCAGCAAGAGGTAGATTTTTTCAATCTGTTTGCTAAATATGTCGCCCATCTAATGACAGGTTCCATTGTGTAGCGCACAAGAAGGCTTTGTTTGAAAATTCTGACCTAAAGGAACTTGAAGAAGTGATGAAAATTGTAACCGAGGCAATTAAATTTATTTTTGGATGTGCTTTGAAAAAAAGACTATTTCAAGATTTACTGAGTGAAGTGAATTTGCTGTATTCAGGACTACTTATGTACAACAATGTTCACTGGTTTTAGAGAGGTTCTGTCCTTAAATGATTTGTTGAATGTTTGGATGAAATTCATCTGTTTTTGATGAATGAACATTTTTCTTGCTAAGAATTATATGACATGTGGATTTGTAGATTGTTGCTTTTAAGCAGATTTCTTCTCACATTTAAATGACTTGAACACAAAATTACAGGGATCTGCAAGCACTTGATGTTATGTTTTATAATTTAAAGCCTTTGAAATCAAACTGGAAGTATTCAAATATGATGCTGAAAATAGCACTTTTAAAAATTTCCCAAACTGAAAAAAGCACATGATGGATATTGAAACTCCTGAAAAGACTGATAATTAGACCTTTCCAATGCAAGTTTTGAGCATCATTGGTTAAATGACTAGACAATTTTCCTTACGATTCACTAAGTTCAGGTAATTTAAATAAAATGCAAAAGTCATCAAGTATGCAGGCAGTGTAGCATTAGACAAGCTATGTTGCAGTGAACTGATTTGGATAATTTTGGAATGCAATTGACAATTTACAAAGCAGCTCAATTTGGAGGCAAAAACTTGTCAACTTAAGAGCTGAATTAGAAAAAAAAATTGAAATAGATCTGTAAGTGACTGGATGAAAGCATAAAAATCCAAACAATAATGCTCTGAAACTCTAGAATTCTATTCCTGAAGCTTTCAACTGTCTGAATACCTTGCAATAGCAATATTAACAGAATTCTCATTGACATCTTCATGTGAGTCATTGTGTTCAGTGACGAACTTGGCCAAGTTCAGTTGCAGCAGTAGATTTACTGATCAGACTAATGCTTCCTGCATAGCTCTCAAAACAGCCAAATGCAAGCAGGATATAAAATATTTGTCAGTGTTAGTGTAGCAACAAAAGACCCTATACTGAATATTTGTGATATCTCAAGATCTGCATTATATGTGGGCTGGTTTCTCGACAATTATTTTTGGTTTCTTTTGCTTCTGCTTGGTACTGAGCAAGCACTGCCGGACGGCTGTTATAACGCACAGTCGGTGTGAACGGCATGAGAGTTAAATTGTAAAGTGAGCTTTTTTGACTAAATCTCCTAAACTGATTTTGATTGAGTCTATCTTTAAAAATATTAATGTCAGAAATACTGCGCAAGTCTGGCGGCAGAAGATTCCACTCTCTTGGTGATCTTTGTTATAAGTATTTAAATTATTAAGATAATTTTCTTGCTATACCTTGCCTCAGATTGCAATGTTCATTTAAGATGTGGGAAGTACCAATCTTATCGAAAATGGTTGGAGGTTGGCTTGCCTGGCTCAAGATAATGCAACTGAGCTCTCGTTATTAGTCTGACCTGTTTGGTTACTCCATTGAAGTCCTCTTTGATTTTGGATAGTGTTGGTATTACACATTGGAAGATCAGCCTGATCAAGAGGTGGCATTCTGCCAATAGTAGGATGAGGACCAACCTCACCCTAGGTATCTCCAATCAAGTTCTTATTGGACAGAGCTAACAACTGGGAGTCAGGCAATCTAAGAGCATGTTTAAGCTACACCTCACCATTTGCTATTGTAAAAGAACATGACCAATCACACCCACTATTACATTTTTCAAGTACATGTTTGGGTCCACTTTTCACTGCAACCTTTGCTTCCCAAAGTAAACACCCTTTATCCTTTTGGGGGTGCTCCCAACGTTCAGAGTCAACGCTTTGAAACCATCCAAGAAACAAAGAGAAGTCAACATTCTCCACTTTCACAAGGCATTCCACACCTAATCCTATTTGATGGTTAGAGGGGAACATCCAAATGATAAGCAGAGTGAACCGCAGGAAGCTCAAACATATAAACTCGGAAGCCCATAAAGGAATCATGAAAAACTTAGATGTTCTCAATGTTATTTTCAATAGGCTTTACTGTTCATTACTGGATGCCTTGTTACTTATTGTATTAATTAATGGAATTTTCACTGGTATAACCTATTTGTTCAGTTAATTACATAATTTATTCCATATGCACTACTCAGGGCATGAAAAACATCTGCCTTGATACCACAAGAAAGCAGCAATCATACAAACTGCAAGTTACTCAAAAATGCCGTCTTGTTATAATTTACTGTTAATATTACTGGTTTTGAACACATTGTCTCATTTCTTTTGGTTTGTTTGCATCCAAGCATAGAGACATAACTGGCTGTTAAAAGTCAGTCTATAAACACGCACTTGTCCGCTGATGTCCGAATTTCTGTCGTCAGCACACACGAAATGCTGGAGGAACTCAGCAGGCCAGGCAGCATCTGTGGAAAAGACGTTTCAGACTGAGACTCCTGGTCAGGATTTGATGAAGAGACCCCTGTTGAAGGGTCTCGGCCTGAAACGCCAACTCTTTTACTTTTTCCATAGATGCTGCCTGGCCTGCTGAGTTCCCCCAGCATTTTGTGTGCATTGCTTGAATTTCCAGAATCTGCAGATTTTCTTGTCTTTCATTCACCAGGGAGATTCAGTGTCTAGCAGCCACAAATCTCAAGCTATTCTTTCTCTATCTGACAGAAGGACTTGGCCACAGCAGTAATTTTTGCACTATATTTTGTGTGCTCTCTCAGGATTATTGCGCCTCTGGGCCATTTCAAATGATAGGAATCAATGTTCCGAACTTGGCAATTCACCCCCCCCCCCCCCCCAAGTAACCATCACATTCCATTAGACTGAAACCAAGCAATCCAGATGTATTCACTGATTCCGAGTCTGCTGTCGAGAAAGATCCTTTTATAGTCATGCATTAAGTTCTGAAAGACTCTTGCTTATATTTTAAAGCTGCACGGTGCTGATATTGTTTGGAGGCATGGTCCTTTGAGGTTACCTGCCCTGGGCTGGTGGAAGCAGCCACAACAAGTGTTTCTGAATATTGCAAAGTGAATCTTCCCCTAAATACAATATCTAATCAAAATACAAATACAGGAAGTTAGTTCGGCAAATTCTGACTGGGTGATGGGTTTGCGTATGTAGGTGGTGACAACATTTTGAATGAGATAGCAGAAGAGAAGGAATTATTCTTCTACAGTGACAATGAGTGAGTTACTGAGGTTCTAATGAAAATGACTGCTCATTTAGTGTACCTGGCAGTGCATTTCAGACAGCTACCACTCTCCATGTAAAAAGAAAACGACTTCTGACATCTTCCCAGACTTTCCTCTACTCACCTTCAATGAATGTCCTCTGGTATTAGCCTTTAATGCCCTGAGAAAAAGGTGCTGGCTGCCCAATCTATCTATTCCTCTCATAATATCTATGTATGTATGTGTATATGTGCGTATATACAGACACACACACACACACACACACACACACACACACACACACACACACACACACACACACACACACACACACACACACACACACACACACACACACACACACACACACACACACACACACACACACACGTTATACCTTGATCAACTCACCTCTCATCCCCCATCATTCCAAAGAAAAAAGCCCGCACTTGTGTAACCACTCATCTAATGGCACGCTCTCTACTCCAGTCATCATCCTGGTAAATTTCCTCTCTAAAGATTCAACATCCTTCCTATAATGAGGTGACAAGAACTGAGCACAATATTCCAAGTCTGGTCTAACCAGAGATTTATTGAGCTGCAATGTTATCTCATGGCCCTTGAACTCAGTCCCATACTAAGGCCAGCACACCTTTAACCGCCCTATCAACTTGCATGGTGACGTTGATGCATCTATAGACACAAACCCCAAGATTCTTCTGATCCTCCACACTGCTAAGAATTCTGTTACTAAACTTGTACTCCACCCCAAGTTTGATCTGACTGATGAAATTCCGGTCAATGACTAGTCATTCATTGTGGCACCAAAGACAGGTAGCATCTCAGTAGTCAGTGACACCTGGTGTTTTCTAATACTTGTGTGCCAAGCACAGTTTGATGTGGCCACACACAAAGCTGGCCAGTAGGATAAGGCAATTTTGGGAAGGTATTTCTCCCCTTTCTCTTGAGAGTTGTACATTAAAGACCGGCATATGCATTCCATCCTTATCTCCAGATGAAATGAAGACTGGCTTGGGTGACTGCAATGTCAGAGGATTTGGAGAAGGACCACACCTGAATGGTCTACACCACCAAGGAAAGCTCCTGAGTGTAGATGCAAATCAATCTGCAGACAGGTCTGGAATCTCCACAGCGTCATCCACTTATAGAAATGCTTTGGTCTCTTTCTCCCACCACGAGGTCATCATCCCCTTGTCCCTCCTGGGAGATCCAGAGAAGGGCTCCAAACATGAAATGAACAAAAGAGAGGAAAGCAGGCAGCCTTGATGGCTCCTCATTCAATGGGGAAGCTTTCTACTGCCCATTAATTTGGACAACTGACGTCTGCGTGGAGTAGTTTGATCCAATCCCAGACTCCCTCTCCACAGCTCATGGCTGGAGAGCATGTGCATGATAGTCTATAAAAAGGCCTCCTCTTGGTCCAGGCTGGCCAGGAAGTTGTCCTAGCCATGTAGCACATAGGGAATAGCATCCCAGGCTGCCAAAACTTTTCCAGCCAGGTACAGCTGGGGCTTGGTCCACAAGGATCATGTGTCCCGGAGGAGACCTGACCCAATTGGCAGTGACATTAGACAGGATCAAGTAATCAAATCCAACAGTGAGGTAGGTTTCCATTTCCTGATGTCCCCCATCTGCTTGCCCTTTATCATGGGTTCTGACATGCCTCCATGCTAAAGCATCTCAGTAGGACCCAGCTGGTAAGCTGTCACCTCTGGGAATGACTTCATCAGCTCCTCCAGAGTCAGAGGCTGGTCCAAGCCCTCCCGCTTGCTGACCCCAGAGAATGGAGAACGGGAAGATCCGGGAGACTTGTGTGGTTCTGTCATTCACAACACGTGGAAGGATTTGCAGATCCTCAGTATGTAAGACTATGAGGATGTTGCTGATGAAGGTGAAGAACTGGTCAGTGCTGGAGGAAGTAGCATCAGCGTGCTCCAATGATTGGAAGATGATCATGGGGGATTCAAGCCAGGGGGTGAGTCTTGCAGGCAGCAGGGTAGTGCAATGGCTAGAGTCCCACTATTGTGATGCCAGTGACCTGGGTTCAATTCCACCACTGCCTATAAATTTTCACCAGTTTCCTCCCACAGTCCAAAGACAGAGGGTTAGTGATGATATATTGGCACTAGAAATGTAACGACACTTGTGTGCTGCCTATCACAATCCTCACTGATTTGATTTGACACAAAACAACATATTTCACTGTGCTTTTCAATATTTCAGGGTACAGGTGAGAAACAGAGCTAATTGTTCTCTTTATCTCACGGGGTTCCACAAACACATCTGCCTCCTCGACAACAGCAAGAGCAGATCCTGCACGCTTTTCTGAAGTGGACACAACTCCCTCTGGTACTCTTGTGTTTACTACCCCTCTTCTGGGAAATAGCTTTGGGAATCCAAGGCATCATTTTGTGAATGGAATGCTATCAGGATCCTGTGGTTTGCTCCTTCTGTTTTAATGGACATGACAGCTTAAGACTGAGAACTAAATTTCAATATTTCTCACTCTTATTCCTAGGTCCCAGTACTGGTGTGAGTGCAACTGAGGGAAATGGGGGTGGGGTCAGAATAAGTCACACCCATGAAAACACGTAAAGCTTCAACAGCCAGCTAGGTTAAAACCCCATCTCTGCATGTCACTTTCAAATGCTTTCTTAAATGATTATCAAGACTATCAAAGCATAACAATTTTTTCTGGATTTAGATACAATCAAAAACCACACACACACACACACACACACACACACACACACACACACACACACACACACACACACACACACACACACACACACACACACACACACACACACACACACACACACACACACACACTATGTCGAAGTTGTTTTCGACATTGGTGAGGCCTAATGTGGAGTATTGTGTGCAGCTTTGGGCACGTACCTACAAGAAAGATATAATTACGGTTGAAAATTTACATGGTGTTGTTAGGACTGGAGTTATGAGGAACAATTGAATAGATTAGAACGTTATTCCTTGGAATGTAGAAGATTGAGAGGCGATTTGATAGAGATATACAGAATTAATGAAGGGTATAAATAGGGTAAATGCAAGCTGGCTTTTTTCATTGAGGTTGAGTGAGATTGCAACTGGAGGTCATTGGCCAAGGGTGAAAGGTAAAAACTTAAGGGGTACATGAGAGTAAATGTCTTCACTCACAGGGTCGTGAGACAGTGGAATGAGCTACCCTGCAAGTGGTGCATGCGAGCTCGATTTCAACAGTTAATAGGAGTTTGGATAGGCACGTTGATGATAGGGCTATGGTCCCGTTGCAGGTCAATGGGAGTAGGCAGTTTAAATGGCTTGTCATGGACTAGAAGGGTCTGTTTCTGCGCGGTACTCTTCTATGACTCTGTATAAGTACTTCAAAATATTTTAAAGTATTTTGATAAACCCAATTAAAAGATGATTAAATGCTCACCTTAATCCTGCACAGCAATCTGCTCCAGTGGAACAATGAAGGACAATATCCTGGGCAGCTCTAACCTGAATCCAGTGCTAAGAGCTGCCTTCCCCGTTCAGACACAAAAAAACTTAGAGAGGAATCATTTTTGGTTATTTCTTTGTGATGTCGCCCACTTGTCTCCTGTCATGTTAACCAAAAAGCTAATTATTTGCAATCACTGACAATTGGCAACTGTTGCTACTCAATGATCACATGACTCCACTTATTATCATTTTACCCATTTCATGTAAACAGGAAAAATGGTCACACAGGAAAAGCAAGTCAACTAGGAACACCCATAACAACTGTACCAACAAAACATTCCAGAATTTATTTACAACAAGTTATTATAACAAGCTTTCTTAAAATAAGTAAATCCACTGTGAGCTCTCCCATATTGTGGGTACTCTGTCCTTACATAGTTAGCATACAATATGATATAATATGAAACAGTCAAGACTATCAAAGGATAAATTCTGTTCCCGAGTGATGCCTTTCTTGTTGGTTTGATCAGTTTCTCCTATTTAATTGTGTTGCTTGTTAACCTTAGTTGTATCAATTATTCAACTTTCCAGATCAAAAGTAGTGCCAGACTGTTAGCTTAATGAACAAGTTAAGCAAAATTTCAAAAGATTGGGAATAAATAATTTATGGTTTAGGGATCTGGAAACATTTAACAACTATATAGTATGTTCTAAATACAACCGTGAACTCAGTGCGGTTTCACAACTTCAGTCTGCCTCAAGTTCAAGAAGAATTTGCCCAGATCAGCAATAATTACAAATAAAAGTAAATAAGACTTAAAGTTTATCAATGGAGACATAAGGAGTTATTAACTGTTATATAAAATCTTATTACAGTTAGTAATTTGATTATCATACAGAACTACGTCCCGAGGATATATTTATATCAGTGGGGGAGGAAGTCATCTAGTTTTGTTGTGATATTTTCTGAATTCCCTGAAATGCAGTGTGATCCTATCTAATCTTAGAAGTTTGTGTGAAATCATATGAATGAACTGTGGTATTTAAACAATCAATAATCATTTGCCAACTATATTCTGTCCCAATAGAGAAGTAAGAGAAATTTGGGGATAAATCTAAGTTATTGCTTGTAAATGTTTTATATTCTTTATTATAATAATATATTACTTGTTAAATGTACCATGAATTTGTTACTTTCTTTAATAATTGTTCATAACTTTCCTACATGGTCCTACAATAGTGATCTCAAAATGTGCTTGAAAACAAAAGAAACAGACTGGTAGGGTTACTGGACAATAATGATATATGGTGGTGTAGCACCGTGGTACTATAGATAGAACAGTATGGTATATAGCCCAACACAACACTACAAAGGAGGTTTGTGGAAATTCAAAGAAAGGGGAAATGTCTGGTTAGTCATCTCCAGAAGATGATATCATACATTCCACTGCATGAGTTAAATCCAAGTTGCAATGTTTTTGGCGTTACTGTGGCCTTGCCAAGCCATGGCATGTCTACACAGATTTGCTACTTTCTGTGGAGCCACTTTTTGAGTCACAATTAAACACCTGAAGGTTATGGGATATGGAAATCATGCAATCGTCCCATCAGCCTACCCTGTCTTTCTCTGCAAGTAATTAGGTGGGAAAACTTAATCATATAACAAAGTGCTTATTCACAAACTGAGAATGCAAGAGTATCATCAGGGTCAGAATGCATAAACCACAAAAATAAGTGCAGAGGTTATATTGTGACTAATTGTAACCAAGACCTCTTGACCCATTGCATTCAATGCATGAAATCTGTGATGCCAGCTCATTACAATGAATTTAGCAGCAAGACTGTTACTTGCCTTTTTCCCACATTGGAGTTCAGCCGTAGTTGTGGTAAACACCACATTCAGTAACAGAGCAAGGATTAAAACCAGCCCCATACTTCTTGCAAGAGAAATGCTTGCAACTGCAAATTTCACAGGAGCTTTCAGACAAAGATTTTTGCACACGGTAATTTGCAAGCATCCTGATTGTCAGATCATAGCCTGGACAACCTGATTTTTGAGGTGGAGCAAGGAAGGAAGGAATGAGGAAAAGAAGGAAAAAAGAAAGGAGGGACAGAGAGTAGGAGAAAGGAAGGAACAAAAGTGGGCTCTTCTGGGTACGGGAGGTTTATAAGAGGGAAGAGGCTGTTTTGAGTTTGACATGAGTGACATGGTTTAAGACATGGATGCAGAGGTCACAAACATGATCAAATGAACACATCATCAGGATCCATCTAGCATACCAACATCACTACTGAATTTCAGCCAACCAGGTTACTGAACTGTCATTCAAATCCCAAACCAGGTAATGACCATTTCCAAAGTTAGAAAGCCATTCCTCTTCAATTTACCATTCTCATAACCACCATCAACAACCCTGGGTCACCATCAACTAAAACTTTAACAGGCCTAAACAGGCTGCCTGAGCTGTGTTGAGGTAGTATGGTACCTTTAAAGATGAGAAGCGACCTTCCACTCAACTTCATCATGACTCCTCAGAGCCTTGCCACTATTTTCAAGGCATAAATCTGTAGAACAATCTAATACTCTCCATTTATCTAGATGAGAAGGCGTCCAATAACTATCAAGTTGCTCCACTTCATAAACTAGTAAATAATGTGCTTGCAATACACACAAAGTGCTGGTGGAAAACAGCAGGCAGGCAGCATCTATGCATCTATGTATTTATATATCATAGATGCTGCCTGGCCTGCTGCGTTCCATCAGCATTTTGTGTGTGTTGCCTGAATTTCCAGCATCAGCAGATTTCCTCATGTTTGCATTTTTAAATAATATGCTTGTTAGAATACACAGCTTTAAACATTCACTCAGTCCAACACTGGCACTCAAAGGCTGCAGTGTGGACCACTCACAAGATGCATTGCAACAACTGAACGTACCTCCCAACTCCTTAATTTCTGCAACAAATTAGACCTATGACATCACTTAGAAATGTCACCACCTACAACTTCACACTTAAGACACATACCATGCTGACTTGGAAAGTATTGCCAAATCCTCATCATTGACAGAGCAAAACCCTAGAGTTCCTTACCCAACAGTGCAAAAACCACACCAACTAGGTTGGCTCAAGAAGGCAACATCCAAGAATAACAAAAAAATGAATTTACATTATGAATAGCCACAGGGGCTATCTAAAAGTCTGCTTCTAAAATATATCTATAACATCTAAAAGTCTGCTTAAGGAAAAGTTGTGCCATAAATTTCAGACTCATTATCAAACCAAGACCAGATTTAATGTAGCGGCAATGTACTACACCAAAGCCAGCCAAGCAAGTACATTAAAGATCACAACATTTTAAGTATGTTAGGGCAAATCATGCTCCGATTCCACCCATCTGTGACTCTTCCAAGAAGCTGTAACTAGTTTTGGTGCTCAGAATCAAATGTAACCAGAAAGTTTAATTTTGTAAAAGTCATATCTTCATATTTTTTGAGCTGGATTAACCATCATTCATTAAACTATTCCTCTTTACAGTAAAACACTTTCACCTGCATGAATCAAACCACGCTATGTGCCATTCTTAAATGTTGAGAGAAATATTTTTGAAACCTTCTGTAGCATTGGATAAACATCCTGTTGATGGATCCATTTCCCTCTAGTGACACAGTCTGACCCATTGAGAACTTCGCTCCATATTCCAGCATCTCCAGTCTGTAACACTGCCTGAATACATTAGTTGGTGGACTTACTTGATGATTTATATTGACCTAAAGTTAAAAAACACTTCTCAAAAGTAATGGAATTTGAAATGTCAATGCCAGCCAAAAGGTTGGCATTCTAACATCCTCTCATACAATTGGCAACCCACTTAGATGGTTATAATAAATATTTTATGCTGCGAGGGACATTTCTCTTAATTCTTGATTCTGCCATTACTGTATGATTGCTGCCTTTGAGAGCAGTTGTAGAGCTGTTGAATGCTCACTAACAGCTGGTATTGGGCATAACTGTTGCAGACTTTGTTGTCAGACTCGCTTTGACCACTGGCCTTACCTCAATCATTATGAGGCATATCGGTGGAAGATCTCAATTGTCACTCCCTCCCAGAAACAAAACTCACCCAAGGCATTGAGTTACTGTAGACCTCAATATATCAGGCACAGCTAATGACGAACAGAAAAACAGTTGCTGGAGGAACTGGGCTGGCCGAGCAACATCTGTGGGTGGGGGAGGAAGGGCTGTTGACATTTCAGATTGAAACCATGCATCAGTTCTGCTACTCCAGATTACATGGACTGTCTGTTTCCCATCACAGATGCTGCCTGACTCGTTGAGTTCCTCTACAGATTCAGCATGTTATGTCAACAGAATTGCTCCCCCCATGACACCCCAATAATAAGCAACAGAGATCTCCACTTAGTTTTTAATTATTTTTAGGATGCGAACAACATTGCCATGTTGATCCAGAGGATATTAGGAGCCAAGCACACTGTCTGGAACTCCTGTAATATAAAGATGAGACGTGGTAAAAATGGCAGAGAAAAACTTATCAGGTCAGCTGTGAGTCTGAGAGTGTTGGAATCCTCAAAACGTTTTTCTGATTAAATCAAAGGGATAACAAATAAGGTGGCTGCTAGTGAACAAAGTATTGCATTGTGCACAAGAGGAGGCAGAGGTAGTAGGAATGAGGCCACAGCTGGCCATATTTGCCACTCGCTATGTGCACACTGATTGCACCTTTCCACTGGTAACTCACTTGGGAGAAGCCCATCTGTGCAGATGTGAAGATACCAGCATATGGTTCTTTTCAATGATTCATTAATCACACCTTGTTTCTCCTAACTCCAAATCCATTTTTCTCATATTTTGAATGCAAACAACTGAACCATAGAGTACAAAATCACAGAAGAATGTACATTGACCTACTGCTTTCCTGTTGACCAAAGATGGACATTAAGTTGGTCCTCCAGGTTATGGGTCTGACAGTGTTTATCCAGGTACCCTTCAAATGTTTAAGGGCTTCTTTCCCTTTCAAGCTGTGAACTCCAGCTCCTGCTGCTCAAAAAATTGAATTAGTTTTTCTCAGTCTCCTTAATTTCTTCTATCAATTAACTTCAAGCAATGCTCCCTGATTGCTGACTTCTCCACTGAAGGAAAGAGTTCTTTATTAGAGACACAAAAGACCGCAGATGCTGGAACGTGGAGCAGCAAGCAATCTGCTGGAGCAACTCAATAGGTTGAGAATTATCTGTGGGGGGGGGGGGGGGGAAGAAAGGAATTGCTGCAGTATTCTTTTCCTCTCAAAGATGCTGCTCCACCTGTGGAGTTCCTGGGCAGATTATTTGTGGCAATAGTTCTTTACTGTTTGTTTTGCCTGGATCTCACATAGTTTTATACTCTCATTTAAATACCCTCTCATTCTCCTTTTTCTAGACTAGATTTGTTATCTCTAGAGCAATCTTTCTTCCTAATTGTATCTCTCCAGTACTAGTTATATCTTTGTAAACCTGGACTGTGATTTTCTAGTGCCTGCAAATGTCCCCTGTGAGGTGATGACCAGAACTATGGTCTAAGCAGTATCTTGTATAATCATTGCAAGCTTGATCAACAAAAGGCTCACCTTCTGTGTTAACACTATATATATATAGTTAACACTATAACCAACTTGATTTGGGGGATTTGTGAACATGTACTTCAAGAATCTTCCTTTACATTAGTTAAAATCCTTTTATTTAGCACAAGATCCCTTATCTAGTTTGCTCTCCCCAAATACATTACTTGTTCTCCTCCGAATTAATTCCATTTGCAACTTCTGTGCTCATTTATCCAGTCTATTAATTCCTAAACCTCTAAACTTTCTTCCCCCCTCTATCACCCATGCAACACTGTTATCTCCTCAAACCATTCACTCATGATTGTCAGATCTGACCGTCCTCTAAAAACTCCATTATGATTATCGTTGATTAAGCTGCACATCTTAATAACATTGTTTCATTCCCATCCCTCAGAAAGTTTTGCCAACTGCTTGCTCCGAGACTGGCTGGCCTTCAGCTAGGCTCATTTAATCCAGAACTATTAGTGTGAACTCTTAGCACGGAGCCCCATGACTACCTGTGATTCAGAGACAGCACTAATAAATATTATTGTGTGTACTTTTATATACATCTTCCTTCCTGGGAGCTTAGATGTCCAATTTATATAGATAGGTTGATGACCAAAAATTACCGTATATTAATATAATTCTAAAAGAAAGAGTATGTCTTAATCACATCACTGGAATCCAAACATAGAATACAGTGCTAATGACATAAAACAAATGGAAACTGGACTCTGCAATTGAGGGATCAAGTGGAAATCTGACTTCTGATTTACTAACACACATTCAAAATTAACCAAGACTTTTTATGCTGTGACAATGATTCAGTGGTTCATTACAATCTTGTCGTCAGCATAACAATCATTTAATCCACAGAATTGATGAATGGACAGAGCAGTGTTCTTGTAGTATAATTAACAAGTCTCTCTGTTGTTTTCATTAAAATATGAGTTGAAAGTATCCTTCATTTACACATTAAAATATATTATCTGAACAATCCAATGTGTAAACTAAGAACGGCATACACTTCTTTAAGCACAGTTCTACACAGTATCAAACAGTGCACTGTTTCAATGCTGCTCATAGGGTTTCATTGATTTTAAACTATAAAACCTTGACGAACAGGATTTATAACAGACATAAATGAGCGCAATGCATTTCATCCATATCAGGAAAGTACGTGCATCAAAGTTTCAAGTGAATATATAATGTTTATTTTAATTGGCAACATGGTCTTAATAAGCATCTACTTTGCAGACCCCATGCAGTCCTGACTGCAGAGAAACACATCAATCACCAGGCTCCAACAGACAAGTCATTACTGTAGGCAATTTCTAAAGATGTTTCCAAACCATTTCGCAAAGAGCCCCTCATAACTGATGGCTAACGAAACAGAAATAGCATTAATTCTGTGGGTAATTACAGGCTATTCAGCAAAAATGATTTATTTTAAATTTCCTGTACAGTCATTACTACAAAATTACCTAACTCTGGCTGCAGAAATATGATAGCCTCCTTAATGCCCGTCTCTAATTTGTTTGTATCTGGTAGCAAAGTGATGTCAATATCAACATTTAACGTTTCAGCCAAGTAGAAGACTATATATTCATAAAATCTTCATGCAATCTAGCACAAAGTAGATTGGTCAATGTTTCTGCTTTTTTCACTTTATCAGCGGTGAATGCTGGTGTTATATTGTGTCATTGTGAAACAGAAGAATAGAAACACACTCTCCATTCAGGACCCTGGTCAGACCCCACTTGGAGTACTGTGCTCAGTTCTGGTCACCTCACTACAGGAAGGATGTCAAAATGATAGAAAGGGTCCAGAGGAGATTTACAAGGATGTTGCCTGGATTGCGGAGCATGCCTTATGAGAATAGGTTGAGTGAACTTGGCCTTCTCTCCTTGGAGCGACGGAGAATGAGAGGTGACCTGATCGAGGTGTATAAGATAATGAGAGGCATTGATCGTGTGGATAGTCAGAGGCTTTTTCCCAGGGCTGAAATGGCTAGCATGAAAGGGCACAGTGCTTGGAAGTAGTTACAGAAGAGACATCAGGGGTAAGTTTTTTTACACAGAGAGTGATCAGTGCGTGGAATGGGCTGCTGGCAACGGTGGTGGAGGTGGATATGATAGGGTCTTTTAAGAGACTCTTGGATAGGTACATGGAGCTTAGAAAATGTAGAGGTCTATGTGTAACCCTAGGTAATTTCTAAAGTAAGTACATGTTTGGCACAGGTTTGTGGGCCAAAGGGCCTGCATTGTGCTGTAGGTTTTCTGTGTTTCATAGACTGATGCCAACAGTCAGTAACTTAAAAAAAGTCTGATAATCCTTGTTTTTTCATCTCTTACTGTTATTACTTTCTATTTCACTATATACATTAATATAACTCTGTAGACAACTATCATATCAACTTTCCAAATGTCTGTCTGTGAAGCATGGTTTAAATTTTATTTCCTGCTCACTTATCACTAAAAACAAGTGAGCTGCTCTGCAGAACCATGCAGATAATCTGACATTGCTTGTTGTATGAACAAGGTAGACCTTGAGTGAAGTGCAAACAATAAAATTTTGCACTTGATTGGACACAACTTGATCTGAAGTGAAATATTCTCCGTAAGTTGAGAGCCTGTAGTAAGTAAAAGTAATCATTTGGGAAAAAATGTCTTCCACTGCTGCGGTTAAGTGGTCGGCTTTTTACAAAAGGCACCTGATTTGTAGCACAAAAGGACAACGATTACACCACAAATATGTGATAGGAAAGGTAATTGTGCACTTCTTCAGTGGCTTGACAAAACAAATATAATTAAATGAAACTAAAGGTCCGATCTATGAAAAACAATACAGATACTAAGAAGTTTTATAAAATGATGAGGGGCATAGATAAAATGTATTGCCACTGGTTTTTCCCCAAGGTAGGTGAGTATAAAGTTAGAGGACAAAGGTTTAAATTGAGAAGAGAAAGATTTAAAGGAGGCACTGGAGGCAAATATTCACACAGAGGGAGGTGAGTATAAGCATTGAGCAGCCAGAGCTAGTGCCGGAGGCAGGCACAATTTGTTTGTTTATTGATTAGTGTTGGGTCGCATGACATGGGCGACTGTGGTCCTTCCATGACCACAAATGATTTTGGCAAACTTTTGTACAGAACTGGTTTGCCATTGACTTCTTCTGGGCAGTGGCTTTACAAGATGGGTGACCCCAGCCATTATCAATACTCTTCAGAGGTTGTCGGCCTGGTGTCCAGCGGTCACACAACCAGGACTTGTGATCTGCACCAGCTGCTCGTACAACCATCCACCACCTGCTCCCATGGCTTCACGTGTCCCTGATTGGGTGGTAGGGCAAAGCAAGTGCTACACCTTGCCCAAGGGTGACCTGCAGGCTAGCGGAGGAAAGGAACACATTACACCTCCTTTGGTAGAGACGTATCTCGACCCTGCCACTCCAGGTCCAATTACAACATTTAAAAAAAAGACAGGTATGTGTATAAGAAAGGCTATGGGCCAGGCAGAGGTAAATAGGACTAACTCTTGGAGAACCTTGGTCGTGATGGATAAGTTAGGCTGAAAGCCCTACTTCTATGCTATATAAGTCTACATATCTAACTGTATACCATAGTACCTGGGATACATATAACAGATCGATAAAAACATAAAATATACTGAATTGAATCACTGAGATCAGAGGAATATGAAATGCATATTGTGTCCATGACTTGTTTTTAAATGTTCGGATTTGGCCAGAATATTCCTTAAGTTTGCCCCATAATCACAGCAAGCAATGTGGCAGGCATGATTCTGATGTCCTATTCCAATAATGTACAAAAATCCCTTGGGGCACCATTATGTTCTTTCTGAATATATCTGACGAGCTACAAATCATTTGTTGACCTAATCATACCCTTCTATATTCTGAGCATAAATCATTTATTTAACTTTTTTTTTTCACCCTGGGCAGGTTTCAGAAGAGCTTTTTCTTTACTGTAATAGGCAGAAATGACATAGTGAAGGAACAGAAACAGCTTGTTTAGGCAGGATTATACGCAAATGTGTTTCAGGAATAAAGGTATTCTCCACAACATAACAAGACAAAAATACAAGTTAAAAAGCATTTCAAATCAAAAAATACAGAATATTAATATATTAATTACAAGCAGTCTAAGATAACTTTTCATAAAATTTACACAATTCTTGATCCCATTTTCCAGTAGCCTCACAATATTCACTAAAGTTACCATCTATTAATTGTTAGTAATTCTTTTTCAAACAAACATAATTATAGAGTCATGGAGGATTACAGCACAGAAATGGGCCCTTTGCCCCATCTGGTCTGAGTCATTCTGTTAATCTGCCTAGTACCATCCGCATGTAGACCATAGCCCTTCATAACTTGGTAAGCCATGTACTTATCCAAACTTCTCTTAAATGTTTAAATCAATCCTGCATCCATTACTTCTGCTAGCAGCTTGTTCCACACCCACACTGCCCTCTGAGTGAACACGATCCCCCTCAGTTTCCCCTTAAATATTTTACCTCTCACTCCTAACCTACAACCTCTGGTTCTAGTCTTACCCAACCTCAGTGGAAAAAGCCAGCTTGTGTTTACGCTGTCTATACCTCTCATAATTTTGTATACATCAATCAAATCTCCACTCATTCTCCCATGTTGCAGGGAAGAAAGTCGTATCCTATTCAATTGTTCCCTATAATTCAATTCCTCAAGTGTCGGCAACACCCTTGTAAACTTTCTCCGCACTCTTTCAATCCTATTGATATATTTCCTGTGGATAGGTGACCAGAATTGCTCACAATACTCCATTTCTGGCTCCACCAATGTCATATAAAATCTTCCACATAACATCCCAACTCCTGTGCTCAGTACTCTGACTTATGAAAGCCAAATTGCCGAATACTCTCTTTATGACCCTGTCTACCTGTAAAGGCACTTCCAAGGAATTATTGATCTATATTCCCCAATCCCTCTGTTCCACCTTGCTCTTCAGTGCCCTGCCTTTCTCTGTGTAAGTCCTACTCTGGTTTGTGCAACACTTTCACACTTGTCTGCATTAAATTCCATCTGTCGTGTTTCAGCTCATTTTCCCAGCTGGTCCAGATACCACTGCAAGCTTTGCTGGCCTTTCTCACTGTCCACTTTGCCTCCAGTCGGTGTCATCTACAAATTTCCCAATTATCCAAAATTATTAATATTCTGTAGATGACAAAGAGCAACGGACCAAGCTCTGAACCCGGCAGCACACCACGAGTCACAGGTCTGCAGTCAGAGAGGCAACCATCTACTACCACTCTCTGGCTTCTTCCACGAAGCCAATGTTGAATCCAATTTACTACTTTATCCTGAATGTCCCACACACAAATAGTCAGTAATAATTCAGTAAATGGGAAGTTTCCCATTTTTGTGCAGCTGACAGGGGATCTCAGTGGAAGTTGTTGATACAAATGTGCATTTCAATTACTAGTCTGAAGCTCTAATGCAGCTGAATTTCCAACACGCACTGTCAATAACTTGACTCTTCATAAAGACAAAGAGTTTTACACCAGTATTAGTGATTATCTTTTTTAAAGTTTCAGTTTGCACTAGTATTCATGCCTTCCACATAGTAAAACTTGTGCATTTCACAGTAGTGTGCTCAGACAAGGACAGATCAAGAGAGAGATGATGGAGTAGGAAAGTATTGGGGAGAAGATCAGTGCTTAGGGTCTAGACAGATGACACCCAAAAGTGGAACAAAGGAGCTGGAGGATATGCAAGAGGAGATAGAGAACGCTTCATGGAAGATAGAGGCCTGGAAAGGAGAAAGATATGCAGATAATCCAAGACCATTCATAAATGTGATCTTGAGGAGGTGAATTTTAAAATGCAGAATAGAGACTAATGTAGGTCAGAGAACACAGTGATGGGTGACTGGTGCAGGCAACTAAACCTTGGGGGTATACATTCATGGGTGATTGGTGATACATTAAAATAGTTCAGTCTGGAGATAAGACACATGAACCAGAATTCCAACAGCAGGTAGTGGCCATTTGCTAAAATTGGGGTTATATACTGAAGGTGGAAGTCAGTGATCAGAATGTGGAGTTGGAGACTATATCAAGACCGAATTGCAAATGACATGAACTGTCTAATTTCACATTTGTCAACAAGCAGAATAGAAGATGGTCAATGGAAATGAAGATGAAGGAAGAAAGCTTGTGACCAGAATCACAATCAGCTTGGTCCTTCCTTGTCTTACTTGAACAAAATGGAGCTCATCCACAACTAAATGTCAGGTGATGGAGGGTATGAGAGAGGTGGTGGAGGGGTAGAGCTGCATGTTGCCAGCAAATATGAAGGAACAAGTAGAGGTTAGCAAGGGAGAGTTTGGGGATGAGCTATTGCAGTCTGGTTCTGAGTGGATGGATGAGAGTGGAGCCAGGTTAAAGCATTCCCACTCAACTGGACAGGAGCAGAAAAGGGTGGGTGGTTGAGAGGTGACATGTTCCACTACTTCAAAGAGTCTAAGGCCTTACATTAATGACCCCTGAGCTTGAGATCAGTAGCCAGAGAATGTTACATCAGTGATAAGGAAATTATTGGAGAGGATTCTCAGGAAATGATATAAATACCTTTGGAAAATCATAATAGGAATATTTGGCATGGCTTTGGACAAGGTAAGTCCTGTCTCACAACCTTAACAGAGCATTTTCAGGAAGTGTCAACGATGATTGGCAAGAGTTGAGCTACAGTATGAGAGCTGTGTATATGGATACTGAACATTTTTCAAGATCTTTGTTGGTACAGTGAACTGAATCCAAAATTGGCTAGGTCATTGAAAGCAGGGGTAGTTGCAGAGGGCTGTGATTCTGACTTAGAGATATGTGACCAGTGACATTCTGCAAGGATCAGGGCTGGGGACGTTGCTGTTTGTAATATATGTTTATGATTTCGATAGAAGTGTAGCTGGTTTAATTAGCAAGTTTGAAGGTGATACAAAAATTGGTAGAGATCTGGATCACGAAGAAGGCTGTCATATGATACAGCAGGATAGGGATCAGTTGGAAATATATGGATGGAGTTTAACCCTGACAAGTGTAGATAATGCATTTTGAAAGGTTACTTGCAAGAGGAAAGTGTACAATATGTAGCAGGACCCTAAGGATGTTGCAGTGCAGGTTTGTGGCTCATGGAAGGGGCAACACAAATGAAGACACGATAAAGAAGGCATACAGGATACTCGCCTTGACTACGCTGAGCATAAAAGTTGTAAGTCATGCAGCAGCTGAATATAACATTGCTTAGGCCACATTTAGAGTGTTAAATGAAGCTCTGGTTGCCCGGCTATAGAGAGGATGTGGAGGCTTCACAGGAATTTGTAGAAGGCGCACGGGTGTTGCCCGGATTAGGGAGTATTAGCTAAAAGGAGACGTTAGACAAAATTGGATTGTTTTCCCTGGAGTATTGGTGGGGAAACCTGGTCGAAATATACAAAATTATTAGAGGGTCAGAGAGAGTAGTTCTTTTTCTCAGGGTGAAAATGTCAAATACTAGAGCCGTAGAAGTAAAGTGAGAGGGAAAAGCTTAAAGTAGATTTATGAAGCAAGGTTTTTATACACAGTTGGTGGATGGCAGTGTAAATGCGCAAAAGTCACTACACATGGTAACCACATCCCCACAGTATTGTAACAAATGTCACTAACAATACAGGACTGATCAGAAAAAAAATATACAAAAAGCGGAGGGAGAAAAATACTTCTGCCGTTCATAGGAATGTCCATATGTATGGATGGTGAACTTCGAATTCAATAATATTATGGAAAGGTGTCCTTGTCAGACATTTTTTGCCCATTCCTCTGCATGGACAGATCCCACCTTGAAGTTGCAGAAAAGAATACCATGGATAAGTGGACTTTAGAGCTGAATAATTTCCAAAATGGAAACTTTTTTAAACAAGTAGTGACATGCCTGGAGGTGAGGTGGTCCATGCAACTGATGGAAGAGCGGGGTAAGAAAACTCCAAGAACAATATCAGAGCAAACAAGGGAAGCTGGGTAGTCAATTTAATGAAGTCTGATGACCATTAGGTTGGCTTGGTATTCAAGGTAAGTTCAGAGAAGGGTTTTGTTTGTAACGGGGTTCAACCCACTAAAGCAGGAAGATATTGGACTAGAAACAGAAACAGTCGTTGGCGGTGTGGGAGGGCTTACAGGGAAGGCTTACATCGGGGGAAACCGAGGATGATGGATTTGATGTTTGCAGAGTGAAAACCGAAGACAGCAGTTCCCGAAGATGCCTGATATGATCCAGGAAATGTTGATGGTTCTTTCGCCCCAGCACCTCCGAGGCACAGATAATGGGCCGCACACTGTCAAATCACCAGGGTGGGAGAAAGTCTGATTTCTACTTCGGAGGGTGGGGGAAGAGGAGGACACCAATGACAGATTAGTAAATGGTGCAGAATATGGATAGTCGCGGAATAATAAAGCAACACTGAATCCTGGAAATATCTACTCTTAATATATTAGTAGCAACCTCAGATCACCGCTGACGAAATATTTCACGTATCCCCATGACTTTCGCCTCTCTCACTTAAATTGCAGGTGGAATTGAAGGGCAGGGAAGTGGGGATGCGTTACGAGCCCATTCGCTGATGCCAGCAGCGATAGCTCACAGTTAAATATCTGCTTTCCGCGAGTCACAACAGGTATCAGCGGCAAAATGTACCTACCTGCGGGGCAGTTGCACTCAGTTGATGCTTCTCTCACAGTTCTGCGTTTTGCTGCGTCTTCGTGGAATTTCTGCTGGAAGAGAAGGGACAATGTAACATCTTTCAGCAACTTGATCAGCGGGGTCTTCTTTGAGGTGTTCGGGAGCATGGCGGCACACCGGGTTTAGAAGCGTGCCAGGACCAGGAACGGCAGTGCAATGTGGCACAGTAGCTTAGTGCAGTCAAACTGCCGAGCAAATTGCAAGTACAAGCGGGAGGTGTGCAACACTCTCCCCACTCTTGTCAGGTCACCGACGGGGTCTAAAATCGGCACTGTCCGTTTGGTTAACACTGGGATATTCTGCAAGCGACCAGGAGCGATGCACGGTAGCAGCCGCGCTGGGCGGTCCAGGGACTCGGATGGGGGATCGGCCGCCGCACGCCGCCGGGACCTGTCCGCTACCTGGCTCAGGAGGTGCTCCACCTTCTCCTGGACGAGCACTCGCATCCGATCGGCCGCCGAACCGGTGTCGAGGGGAGGCAGCAAGGCAGCCCCCTTTACATTCTCCAGGTCGAGGATCCGCTCTTCCAGCTGCGAAGTTTTGACGCTGAGGCAGATGCAGAAAGCCACCGAGCCCAGCGACAGCAGGGACCACAAGGCGCTGGAGAGGGACCAGCAGCCCCTGACCCCCGGCGGCGCCAGGCTCCAAGCCACCGCGGCTGCTTCAACCTGACGCTTGGAACTCCGCTCCGTGGACGCTTTCGGCATGCTGGGGTCTCCACCGCAAGCCAATTCTCAAAGCACCAAGCCCCAGTGAGTGAAATCAACACCGATAAATCCTCAGTGGCAACTGGACAATTCACAATATATATGGAGAGATCTCTCTGCTTCTCTCTCGCCCAGTCTCTCCAATGGGGTTCTGGTCAACTGGGCTTCTTGTTCCCCTAGTCTGGTCAGCTTCAGTGAATGGACCTGTTGCTGTGGCCGCTTCTACCTGTGACTCCGGTAACTGAGTGAGGATGGTGTGTTCGGCTCCTGACTCGCTCCTCGCTCTCTCTCTCTCTCTCTCTCTCTCTCTCTCTCTCTGCGTCTTGCCAGCGATTCAATATTCTGGACTAGTTTGCCGCGTACTGACCGCAGACGGTAAATACGGCTCCGGATCGCAGCCGCAGGCTGATTAACATAATTCTGTTTAGATATTCAAGCAGAACCTCCCCGGCGCGGCTGGCCGGTGCGGGGAGCAGCGCCCCGTACCGTGCTCCCCGGATCTGACAGCCCCCTCCCACCCCACCGCAAACTCGGGCTCAGGGGCAAAGCTGGAGACATCCGCGTGGACGACTTTTAGTGGGTGGCAGCATTTAAAGTTAAATCCGGCATTTGGTCAGATTTCCAAGCGCGGAAGCTAAAATACCGGCTGGTGGAACTGGCGGAGGGCACTGGACATACCCCGATAGAAACGCGCCAAAGAGGAGGGCAAGATTTGACTTAAATCACCCGCATCCCACTCCTGCCTCAATAAAAGACTACGCACAGACTGACTTGGCCAAGTTAGACCACAGGTAGTAGTACATCATTAAACAATAAGATGAGCAAGTTCTTTAACAAGCAGCTATTCACAGATAGTGTGGATTAGCTAAGGACCCCCTCCTTCTCCATTCCTCCGGGGGGGGGGGAGCGGGTGAACTGTTGCCATTCCAATACTCATTAAAGGGTTTCGGCCCGAAATACGAACTTATGCTTCTATTCCCGCGTACGCGGAGGGCGACCCACGTGCTTATTTTACACGCTGGCTTCCTGTTTTTTTCGGGGGTGGTGGTGTGACTGATGGGTAGGACTAAGAGGCCTCTGCCTCCCTGGGCAGTTTGTGGGGAGGTGCGCATCTCCCGTCATTTCAAGGCTGCTGAGGAGATCTCTATGTTCTCATAATACAACTTAAATGTTCTCAATCGCAATCGGAATGCCCGTACCTAAGCAGTTAATGGGCCAGGGATTCCCACAAATCCATAGGATATTGCATATTTGCAACATCCTCTACTCTTTCCTCTCGTGCACCGGGAAATCTCTTGCTGTGAAGGCGGTCAAAGTAAAGTCACCCGTTTCGAGAGTCTGGAGCTGGGCCTGTGAAAGACACGGTGTCGGTGCTGAGTAATGTTGAAAATGGTGGCCCTGGGGAGGACTGGCATTGGTTTGCTCAGCTTTACAGTGGATTTGGAGAATTTTGCAGATTGTGTTAGTAATACCTCTTCAGAATATGGAGGTACCTACCACCTGTAAAAGGTCTTTGCGTTAGGAACTTGCAGAAGGACAGGCATCACTGTTGCCCTGTAGACTATACCTCTGTGCTGGTTTTGAGGGTTTGATCTTAAACAAGGAGCATAGATTGTGACTCTGAAGTTTATTATTGATGTCTGCCTTCCTAAGAAGGCAGCTCCCAAGGTACGAGTAGTGGCCAATAATTCCTATACTCCTGTCAACTATTTTTGATGGAGGGCTGTTCTTTATAGTGGCTGAGCGTTGGGAGTTGACAAAAGCCCTTCAAGGAGTGATGCCTCAAGAAGGTGCTGCCCATCATTAAGGGCCCCCACCACCCAGGATGTGCTCTCTTCTCGTTGTTACCATCAAGATGGAGGTACACAATCAATGATTCAGGAACAGCTTCTTCCCCTTTGCCATCCAATTTCTGAATGGTCATTGAACCCATGAACACAACCTTACTACCTTCTTCTGTTTTTGCACCACTTATTTAAATTAACTATTTAATATATATACTTACTGTAAAAACAAGTTTTTGTAATATTAAGCCTGATTCTGATTCACATACATCCGTAAATGAATCAACAATTATTTGGAAATTAATCTCTGAATATGTGCATATTCGGTGTCGAATACATTCTGCATTGGGCTACCTTAATCCTGGAGTGGAGGTGATGCAGGTTAGACACTTTCTCATTTGTTCCTGTGTATTAGCTCCACTCCAACAGGAAGTTTGCTAAAAGTGAGGTGCAGCATTGCCATACAGGTCAAGACCACTATGCAGCCTTATTTAATGTCGGTCTACTCCAAGATGGGCCCTATTGTTAGGATCACAGCTTGCATGTCACGAAGCAATCGTATGAGTGAGACAAGTCTCTTTAGGCAGCTGAATTTGAGCATGATGTTCCACATTCTCTCCTGATTGATGGAGTCAAAGGCTTTGGTGAGGTTGAGAAAGGCCATATAGAGTGTCTAGTTATACTTTTGACATTTCGTGAAGAGTCGCCGCACCAAACTGCCTCTAGGTAGATTAAGGTCATGCCACGATTCAAGGAGCAGCTCCTCAGCCATTGGAAGGAAAATGATGGAAGAAAATTCTGGCGATGAAATTCCTTGTGGCAAAGAACAGGGAGACCTCACTGCAATTGTCACAGTCATATGAAAATAGTCCTTGAAGATAATCATGATTATGGCATCTTCAGTGTCCCCATTCCACATGCAAAAGATGAGGCTGTGGATCGTTGACTAAAGCTTTTAGCTGACATGTTTTCAAATCAATGGCCATATTGACTGCTCCTAGGGCTTTATTTTTTGGTTAGCATTGACATTTCTGATTTCTTGTTAGCTGGATTGGTGTCAACACTGGAGTAGATAAATAGTTGTGGGATGTATCACGGAGCATAAATGAAGGATAAGAGAATGATGAGGAGATCATTGGTGCTCCACCCACTTCTATATTTGTCTCTTGAATGTATCAATATTGGATCTATTTAACCTTTTTAACTAGTTTAGAATGAATGCCCACCCAACTTGCCTTCCACTTTTTCCCAATAATAGATATAATAAAAGCAACCTGGATTACCATCATCACCTCCATTTACCCTGCACAGGTGGACTAGGTCACCATTATTTCACTTCTCTCCACCCATCCCTGCAACACCCTCTAGTGAAGAGAGATGGATTTTGAGGTGCTCCGGCATACTTTTGCATCACCCATTTATGGGGAATTAAAGAAATCATATAAGGTCAAGGAGGGAAGGAGCCAGTTAAGACCTTACATTCAGTCTATCGATGGCTTTTAAATTTGGAAACGATGTACAGGTAAAGAGATCCAAAACAATACACATAGCCATGAGATTGGTAAGAGTGGGATTAAAATGATCCTATTAGCATCTGCATGGCATTTCAATGAAGGTGTGTCTTTAATCTGACCCATTTAGTCCATGCACAAAATAATTTGATGACCTTCACATCATTTATTTTTAATAAAAACAATTGAATGTGCAAACTAAATAAATTTAAGTTACTTAACTTAAGTAACAACTTAGAGGGGTAGTAACTATTCCTGAACCTGGTAGTGTGAGTCCTGAGGCTCTGGAATCTTCTTCCTGATGGCAGCAGTGAGAAGAGAGCTTGACCTGGGTGGTGGGATCCATGATGATTCCTGTTTTATGCCAATGTGCTCACTGGTGGGGAGGGCTTAACCAGTGATAAACTGGGTCATATCCACTACTTGTTGTCTGTCCAAGGGCATTGATGTTTCCCATATGATTCAGCCAGACAAAATACTCTCCACTACACATCTACAGAAGTTTGTCGAAGTTTTAGCTGTCATGCCAAATCCTTGCAAACTCCTAAGGAATTAGAGGTGCTCCTGTGCTTCCTTCATAGTTGCATTTATGTGCTGGCAGGTCCTCCAAAATGTTAACAACAAGGAAATTAATGTCACTGACCCTTTCTACCTTTGATCCTCTGATGGGGACTGGCTTATGGACCTCTGGTTTCCTCCTCGTGAAGTCAATGATCAGCTCCTTGGTCTTGCTGACAGTGATTAAGAGATTGTTGTGGTACCACTCAGCCGGATTTTCAATCTCCCTTTTGATTCATCACCGCCTTAGATTTGACCTACGACAGTGGTGTCGTCCGCAATCTTAATATATGGCACTGGAGCTGTGCTTAGCCATACAATCATAAGTGTAAAGCGAGTGCAGCCAGGGGGCTAAGCACACAGCCTTGTGGTGAAACTGTGTTGCTGGAGACTCTGGAGGAGATGTTGTTGTCAATCTGAACTGACTGGGTTCTGCAAGTGAGGAAATCAAGGATCCAGTTGCACAAAGGGGGTATTGAGGCCAAGATCTTAAAGTTTGTTGATTAATTTTGAGGAGATGCTGGCACTGAATGCTGATCTGGAGTCGATAAAGAGCATCTGACATGAGTTGTACAATTTGTTGTTTTGAGGCAGCAGTACATAATAAAAACTATTAGTTACAATCAGAAGTACATATATAAAAAAAGAAAATCAAATGTAAAAACTAGTGCAAAAAGAGAGGGAAAAATACAGAGGTAGTGTTCATGGATTCATTGTCCATTCAGAAATCTGATGGTGGAGGAGAAGAAGCTGTTCCTTGAGAAGAGGCCATGTCCTGCACAATGGCAATCCTCAATGATAGATGCCTCCTTTTTGAGGCATCGCCTTTTAAAGGTGTCCTTGGACTCTGAGGAGGCTAGTGCTCATGATGGAATTGGCAGCGTTTATAACTTTCTGCAGCTTTTTCCGATCCTGTGCAGTGGCTCCTCCATAACTTACGGTGATGCAGCCAGTTACAATGCTCTCTACGGTACATCTGTAGAAATTTGTGTGTGTCTTTGGTGACGTACCAAATCTCACCAAACTCCTAATGCAACATAGCCAATGTTGTGGCTTCTTTGTAATTGCATCAATATGTTGGGCCCGGGATAGATCCTCAGAGATGTTGGCACCCAGAAACCTGAAACTGCTCACCCTTTGCACTTCCGATCCCTCATTGAGGACTGGTGTGAGTTCCCTTGACTTCTCCTTCTGGAAGTCCAGAATCAAGTCCTTGGTCTTCCTGATGTTGAGTGCAAGGTTGCTGATGCGACTCCACTCAACCAGCTGATCTAACTCACTCCTGTACACCTTCTCATCACCATCTGAAACCCTGCCAACAATAGTTACGTTGTCAGCAAATTTACAGATGAGTTTTGAGCTGTGCCTAGCCACACAATCGTGGGTGTAGATAGCATAGAGCAGTGGGCTAAGCACGTATCCCTGATGTGCACTAGTGTTGACTGTCAGCGAGGAGGAGATGTTATTTCTAATCTGCACAGACTGTGGTCTCCCCAGTGAGGAAGTTACAGAGGGAGGTACAGAGGCACAAGTTTTGGAGATAGTTGAATAGAACTGAGGGTATGATTGTGTTGAACGCTGAGCTGTAGTTCAAAAAGAAGTCTGCTGTAGGTATTATTATTGTACAGATAATCCAAAGCCGAGTGGAGAGTGAGTGAGATTGCCTCTGCTGTAGACCTATTGTCATGATGGACAAACTGGTCTTCTTGGGCACTGGTATGATTGTCATCCTTTTGAAGCATGTTGGAACCTCTGACTGCAATTCCATTTTTCCCTTGGCCAGGACTAGACCACCTTGTCCATCTTGCTTCCCTAGAAATGGAGCGTGTGCAATGTGGCTTGGTCATCTAAGTCCCACTGCTTTTGAATAGGGTCATGCTTAGTCAGGATGGATCCCTTTCCCCAATAAAGCATGGTAGTGGCCTTCCCAATTAAGGCGCTTTAATACAAAGGTTATGGGGAAAAGGCTGAAGACTGGAGCGAAAGAGGGATAATAAATCACGATGGAATGGTGGAGAAGACTTGATGGGCCAAGTGGCCTAATTCTTCTCCTATGAGTAATGGCCTTGCTTGTACTGACTGAGTCAGCTTAACCCCACAATTTCCTCATTAATGTGTCATGCACAGACTGATAAGATCATTGCAGACTTACTCCTTCCTTATTAAGGGTCATTCACAGGACAGATTTGATCATCTTAACTCCATTCCTTTCATTACTGGACCAGGTGCTGATGGTCTGAGCCACAATAACAGCCTTACTTTCCCATAGTGGATCTGACATTGGCACATTGTGCCACCGCTCTCCATTATAGGGTCTTACAAAGCTAGATGGGAAGAACTGGAATAACTATGTTCCAGTCTCTCTCTGAGGAGGAAAGGCCCAAGGAAAAATTCTATTTCACTGTTGTAAGACTATTAAGTAATTCCATTGTGAAATGAGTTGGACTCCTGATCTTTCAGCCTACCCAATTTTGACCTGCACTGCACTTTCTCTTTAGCTATTACATTTTGTTCTGCATTGTTATTGTTTTACCTTGTTCTCTCTCAATGAACTGTGTAATCATTTGGTCCAATAGATATGACAATAATAGAACAATTTCAATTCCAATTCCAAATGGGGCTAAGACATTTCTGGCCTGCTTCTGCAAGCCCCTTTGCTGGGGAAGGAGTGTGGGTAAGATGACCCAGTGCCCACGGTCCAGAATCTGAAGATGACATTGTTTGCCAGCATGTGACCCTTCCACAGGTCAGTGGTAAAATGACTCCATCTGTTCCTACTTGGCTATTTAATGCAAAAGGAATGGGTTAAGGTGACAGTCTCTCCATGTAAAGAAGATTTTGTGCTGATTCTGTCAAAGGGTATATGGGCCTTTTAATAGGAAAGTGGAGATGAAGTAATTTATTCTATTTGTGAATAACCTTTGAGGGGTGGGAGATAAGATAGCCTAGTCTGTTTTAGTACTCATTAACAGAGAATGAGTAGCTAAGAGATGATTTTGACTTTCCAGGCATAGTTCTATAATGGTGAAAGATTGAGTTTAAGCTGATCCAATCTCTGTGTTGGGAAAGGAGTGAGATTTAACCTTTCACAAACAAGAGAAAATCTGCAGATATAGGAAATCCAGACAACACACACAAAATGCTACAGGAACTCAGCAGGCCAAGCAACATCTACGGAAAAGAGTACAGTTGATGTTTCGGGCCGAGACCCTTCATCAGGACCAGTCTCTGCCCGAAACATCAACTGTACTTTTCTCATAGATGCTACCTGGCCTGCTGAGTTCTTCTGCCATTTTGTGTGTGTTACAAGGTTTAACCTTTCCTATTACAGAGAGCGGATGGGGCCCTGCAAACGAGTACATTTTAAACCAGCTCCTTCCTGGTGATACGAGGTTTAACCTTTCCTACGGAGCCATCCGAATGAATGCATTTTAAACCAGCTCCTTCCCAGTGAAGGCCTGCATGTGGTTGCTAATCCTTACTTAACAGGGCCACATGGAGAGTGACTGGATCACTTAAACTGCCACCTTCCACAGAAATGCATCATGCAGTGACTGTCTCCATCACCTAAACACTACTTATTTTTCAACTGTGCGCCCCATAAACTTAGTGGTTCAGACTAACCTCACTTCCTCCCCATTAAGGTACCATAAGCAGACTGCCTGGATTACCTTAACCCGTCTCCGTTCCTCTCATTGACTAACTGGATTATTTTAATTGATTTACTTCACAAACAAAATGAACCTTAGCTTCAGTCCTTTTTCATTAAATTGGCAAGTACGGACTCTCTTAATTTCACTTTACCCTAACAGGACCTTGCATGGACAGAATCACTTCATCCTCGCTATCCCCTTAAAGGACCTGGCAGGGAGTGGCCAGATCAGTTCATCTTTAATCCATCCCCACTAAAACTACGTGCATGAATTGAGAAGATCTCTCCATTTCTTTTCCATCTGGTTTATGATGGTGCTGCTGAAGATGGATGACAACCTACTGGTGGTTCATAAAGCAAGACATACTAAATACTATATTAATTACACTTTTTCTGTGGAAAGTTGTGATAAGCTATCATTACAAACAATGAAGAGGTGAGTGAAGATGAAGTCGAGTTACATTCATGGAGGAGAGGTCGAAGTGAAGTCGGGACATGTTTGAGACAGAGCTGAAGTGAGAGATCAACCTAAACCGAGAGTGAGGTTGGATTGGTCTAAGTGCCGGGCCGATTCGGAAAGGTTGGGTCTGGGACTGAATGAGGCTACGGGGTCCAGGCCTAGAGTGTATCGATGCGATGGGGCCTGGGTCCGAGTGTGGCGTCCACCCGGTGTTTGGACGATTTAAACACTGGGCCAGATGGACTGCAAAGGCAGGGTGTTGGGACTGGAGGCGAGGGTCGGGCTGTTTCTGCCACCTCTCTGTGACGTTGCTGAGGCTGAGGCTGTGGGCCTGCTCTGGCTGCTGTGAGCTTCATGTCTGTGATCTTCGCAATGATTTGCCCCGCTGTGTGGTGAACTGAGGCTGTGGGCCTGCCCCGGTTGCTCTGAGCTTCGAGCCAATGGACTCACTTTCATTCTCAATGTTTTTGCTTGCTTTGATCATTTTATGATTTATGTTTTTTTTTCTCTCTCTCTGTGCATTGGGTGTTGGTCTTTTTTTAATTGGGTTCCTTTGGGTTTCTTGGTTTGTGGGCTGCCTGGAAGCAGTCAGATCTCAAGGTTGTATAATTTTAACATACTTTGATAATAAATGCACATTGAACTTTGAAATGTGGTGATGGCAGCCGGGAGCACCTTGGCTGTGCCCCTTAATTTAGGGGCCATTCCCAGATCAACTGATTCACTGTATCCATGGCCCATCATTACCAAAAGGCCACAAGTAGACAGACCGGTTCCCCACAATCCCATTTCTTCCCCATTAAGGAGCTTTGCAAAGATCTAGAGGATCACGTAAATCCCAACAGTTCCTTCTCAAGACCAAGTATGGATTGAACAGATCATCACCATGCTCAGCTTTGCCTTGCTAAATTGCCATATTTGGATTGACAGAATCACCTTTATTGCCTTCCGTCTCCCTCAAGGACCCATGTGTGGATGAGCTGAATTCACCCCAATCCTGTAGCTCCCTCATTAAATGGCTGTTCACTGACAGGATCTTTGCAGATAGTGTCCTTAGACTGACTGGAGCGCTTCTTCTACACCCGTCACACACCTGAACTTCATGCCCAGTTATATTTATTGCTGTTAATTATCAGTGCTTAACCTTGCTGTTGGAAGCATTAATATTTTATTTCTGTTAAAAACATGAGTCATTTGTTTGCTTTTCAGCCCACACTATGTTCACAGAGCACTACCACATATCACCAGCTGTTTTATGATACCCAAGAAAAATCAGTCATGGAAACCACTGATATTTAAAATATAAATACCACAGTTTGCAATCATTTAAGTTGTGCACCCTTCATAAAACAGACTAAACGCGTTCAGCAATCTTTATCCATTTTCGAGAGTAATGTGTTTGTTAAGTCCTATTTCACATTAAAGTCACAAGAAGCACTTGGTAGTACATAGAAATGTATTTTATGTGAAATATTGCTCTGTGATAAATGGTTGCCCTGGGCAGAGATGTATATTTTTTGATTTAAGACCTGTATAATTGGAGTGACTAAAACTATATGTATTTTGCTTAAATAAATCATTAAATCAGAGAAATTGCAAACAGAATTTTTGGAAGCACACATGAGATTATTCATTATCTGTTATAATAAAAGATTTATTACATTTGACCTTTGCAGTAATCATGCTGACTCTATTAATATTTCAAGTGAGTTGCAATTTAGCTAAAATTGACTTGTGGATGATTTGTTACAAAGAATTATGGATCTATATTTGTTGAGCTCAAATGCTATAAAATGTGATCAGGCTTGTAAAATAAACACACAAAATGCGGGAGGAACTCAGCTTGAGAAATAGACAGTGGGTGTTTCAGGCTGAGATCCCTCAACAGGACTGGAAAGGATGGGGTGATTCTGGTTTCTGACCCCTTCATTGACTGTTCATTCCCCTCCATAGATGCTGCCTGATTTGCTAGGTACCTGGAGCATTTTTGTCCGTGTTTCTCAAGACTTCCAGAATCTGCAGAATCTCTTATGTTTGTAAAAATAAACATTTGCAATAACTCTGAAACTCTGATAGTTTAATACAAGTGACAATTCAAAGTATGACCATTATTATGTGGAGGCACTATTTTCCAGATAAACTCGTATCTTTTGATAAAAGTCCATTGTAGTACAAAGAGTTCAAAGTGATCATAACATTGTTATGCTAAGGTATCATTAAGGCTGTGCAGATTAATTCAAGAACTGAGTTATTCTTGAGCCGCACCACCCAGCAACACACCTTTTTAACCCGAGCCTAATCACGGGACAATTTACAATGACCAATTAACCCTCTAACCAGTACATCTTCGGAGTGTGGAGGAAGCCGCAGCGTCCCGAGGAAACCCACACAATGGGGAGAACATAGAAACTCCTTACAGGCGGCACCGGAATTGAACTCTGAACTGTCGAGCACCCCAGCTGCAGTAGTGTTGTACTAACCACTACGCGACCAGGAATGTTTGAAGGGACGTGATTTATATTAAACCTGGTGATGTGGGACTCCTGCCTGATGGTAGCTGCAAGATGTCGTGCCTAATATGGTGGGGATCTTTGATGACAGATACTACCTTGAGACAGTCCTTTTAATGCTTTGTAGATGCTTTTAATGGTGGTGAAGGATGAGCCCACTACCCTCTAGAGCTGTGAATACAGAGCACAGAACAGTACAGCCCAGCACAGTGCAGGAAAAGACCTTTTGGCCCACAATATTGTGCTGAACTGATTTAACTCAGAATTAAACACCTAAATAAAATAATCACTTCTTCCATCACAATGTTCATTTCACTTCATCTTCTGCACTTCCATGTGCCTACCTAAGAGTTTTTTTTAAACAGCTCCATTATACTTGCCTCCTCTGTCACCCCTAGCAGTGAATTCCAGGCACCCAACCGGCTCTGTGTAAAATACTTGCCCTGCATATCCCCTTTGAATTTACCCTCTCTGACCTTAAAAACATACTTTCTAGTACTAACCATTTCAATCCTGGGAAAAAGAGATTCTGGTTGTGTAACCTATCTATGCTTCATAATCAGTTAACCTTCTTTTGGGTTTCCCTTCAGCCTCAGCTGCTCCACAGAAAACAACCCAAGTTCATCTAAGCTCTCGTTATAGTACATGCCCTCTAATCCAGGTGGTGTCCGGGTAGATCTCTTTTGCATCCTCTCCAATGTCTCCACATAATTCCTCTAACAGGGTGATCAGAACGGAATGCAACTCTCCTGATGTGGCCTCATGTCAGTTATCTCAATCTGCAAAATAAGTTTCCTGTTCTTGAACTCGACTTATGTAGGCAGGAATCAGTCACCATGTTCCGCCACTTTCAGAGAGCTATGGACTTGGATCTCAAGATCTGCCTGTACACCAGCATTGTTAAGAGTCCGGCTGTTAACCATGTACTGTCCCTTTACATTTGATCATCAAAGTGCAACAACTTGCATTTGGCCATCTTCCATTTCTCTGCAACTGCTCTATATCGCACTGGTATCCTTTGGCAAACTCTGACACTATCCACATACCACCAGTATTGCCTGTGAACTACCTAGCCCACTTACTCAAGTTTTCATTCAAGTCATTTGTATATGTGTATACTCAGATGACAGAAGAGACCCTGTGCAAATCCCAGTGGAACACCACTCGTCGTGGACCTCCATACAGAGTAAGCACCATAGACCACTACCCCATGTCTTTTATGAACAAGCCACCATGCATTCCACGCATCTTAGTTTTATGGATGAGCCTCCCTTTCAGCATCTTATCAAACGCCTTACTAAAATCCATGTGGACAATACCCACAGTTCTACGTTTATCAGTCACTTTCAACACCTCCTCAAAAACTTCAATCAAGTTAGTAAGAACAATTCTGACTATTCCTAATTAGGCCATGGTTATCCAAATCCTCATAAATCGTCTGTCTAAGAATCTCAGTAACGTTGTTTACATTTCCATGCGTTTGAATTGCTGTCCCAGACCACAATGCAACTCCCGGGACACTTTCAACAAGATACCTGTCGAAGTTTGTTGAGCGACAGGCTGAATTGCCTTCACCTCCTATGAAAGTAGAGACCCCCTGCACTTCTTCTTTGTGAATGCATCTGTGTACTGGGCCTAGGGTAGGCCATCCAATATGTTTATGCTCAAATTTAAAGCTGCTGGCCTTCTCCACCACTGATTCACCAAAGTACGGAGTTGCACGCTCGCCCTCCTTCCCTTTTGCTAAGCCTCTGATTGGTCATTTAGTTTTACTGACATTTAGAGAGAGGTTGTTACTGCGGCATCACACAACCATGCATCCTCTCTCACTCCTGTCTGAACTCGGGCTCTCTTACTTGTCAAATAAATACATGAGGCACTGTTCTGTGCAGATTAGTGCATCCTGAACTTCAAGCCTAGGTTTCTGTTCAATTGGAGAAGGTTTCCTTGTCAAGCAAAGAGTAAAACAAAGTATTCATTCTCACTCTGGTGACCCCTATTGGAAAATGATTGTAAGGGAATGTCAGATGAAAAGTGGACTAGACACAAATAGACAATCCAAGCCACGTCTCACTGACCTCACATGGAGGAGGTTTGTTGACATTCGGTGTTGTATTTTATATCTAACTGTCTGGAGAGGGACTGGAATAAAAAAAAAATCTGGGGAAAAAATAACAAATGCAGCCTCATTCACTTAAAAGTTGAAGAAATCTAACCACCCCTCTCCACCCTCTCAACAAAAGCAGGCAATGATTATTTTGTTTTCTTTTTTTTAGCACAAGAATGTGAAGACCACCCAGTCCTGGATTAAAAACAGAAATAGCGGATTTGTGAACAAAGCTTTTCTGAAAACTTCTGTCTTATTCTGGAAGTTGAACAACTTGTGGTACATGAGTGCTTGAGTTTCTTAGCCAACTGCAGATTAGCCTTCAGTTCATTAAAGAGACAAACAGACAAAGAACACAAATGCCTAATTTCGCTACTATATTCTAACCCTCATCTTTTTTAATCTAGTGTGCACTCAGATCTGCCACCCAACTCCAGTAACTTCAATAGGTAGTTCACCTCAGCTCTTCTCACATTCCTGGACAGATGCTCTCACTACAATATTAGTAGATGCACTGGAATCTTTATAAAAGTGTGCATTGTATGGAGAATCTTAATTGTATCACATGGTTTAATGACATGTACTAAGCTATGGTTGCAATAGAACAAATAATATACAATAATCACAAAACACTTTACATTAAAGAGGCAACTAACGCTAATATTATAACAAACCTCAATCTGAAACAGAATTGAAAAGTACAAAGTACAATAAGCTTCTCATTGGCAAACCTGTCCCCAAAATATAACTATTTCAATTGTTCTCAAATTTAACAAATCTTTCCAAATGATTTACAAAATCACAATTAGTCAATCAATCAGTCACGTTACAGGGATTAAACCAAAATTATTTAAGAACATCATGTTTTTTTTCTATCAAATTTGAATAAAAAGGTGCAAAGAAACCTGAAAGTTACCTATTTATAGCCACATGAAAAGGTTAATAATAGGAATACAATCTTGTCAATCACTCTTAACTTGGCTAAATCAAGTAATGGTAATGCAATTTACAAAACATTTTGAATATGTATTATTTTACTGACACTTCCATTTAATAAATATTACTTTCTAATGTATCTACCATGAATCAATTCCAGACTAATCTTATTTTACGGTTGTTTTCTGCGTTGTCACAGAGAAAATACAAAATATATATTTTGCCTAATTAATGCTACCAATTAAAACTCAATCATCTTTTCAAATGCATTACATTATTCATGTGGTGAAGTTTCATTTCAATAACATATACCTAAAATAAAAGCATAATGTAAATAAACTTATTCTAAGTACTACAATGCCACCTAGTGGAATGTAGTGACAATACAAGAGGTGAATTTTAATTTATATTTGTATTTGCATTTGTATTTTCTAAAGAGAATGCTCAGAGTCTGGAAATGGGAAAACAAAATGCAGTTATTGATGTTGTGTATTTAATATTTAATTAATATTTGAGTAATATTGTAAATATATTGATCGATTAAGCATTCTTTGTTGCTTACATAAAGCATTGTGAGTTATATACAAAAACATGTAAATAACATATGTATATGCCTTACTTAATGTTTAAAAGAAAGTTAGAATCACATTCCCAGCTTTCTTGTTGTCCTTTCAATTAGTTTTTATGTTTTTGAGTTATAAAACATAACAGTGGTGATGAGGAAGCTTTAAACAAACCTGAGATGACAACCTACCTGTTGAAGCACAGCAAAAGACATTTGAGTTAAAAATAAAGTGCAGAAAAATGGTTGAATTTAAAATAAGTGCTGCATACTTTCTTCTTCTTTGAAGCAGCACATGTTCTTTGCAAAAGGAAAGATGGCTGAGTTTAAAAAAGGTTGAAAATGGACAAATTGATAGGTTCATAAATAGTGAGTACTGGGTGATAATAATTATAAATATAAAAATGAAGAAATGGCAGGCTTCATTGGAATGATAAATGTGTTTGACTGCACAACAGATAACTGGCTTATGTATACTGAATGAATTGAGTAATATTTTGAAGCAAATGAAAAAACTAATGAGAAATGAGTACCAGTTTTACTGAGTGCATAAGGTGTAGAAGCATTCAGTTTGCTTAGAAGTTTGACTTCTCCAATCAAACCAGCTGAAATGAGCTTTGCTGCTGTCATGAGAGTAATTCAGGAACATTTAGAACTGAAACCATTGTTGATTGCAGAAGTCAATTTCAGTATACTGTATGTGACTGAATTGAAATGCTTGACTGAGTATTGTCAGTTTGTTAATTGGCTTAATGATGCACTGAAAGATAATTTCATTTGTGGAATCTTTTAAGAAGGCATTCAAAAGTAGCATCTAACTGAACCATAACTTACATTTAAAAGAGCAGTTGATATAGTTGTGTCAATGGAAACAGCAGACAGAGACACAATTAAGTTGCAGTCAAGAATGAAAGTGAGCATGAACAAGGTTGCAAAGTGTAAACTGAAACTGGCCTGGCCAAACAAATTGTGTTGTGGCAGGGGCTCACATACATCAGGCCAATAAAGGTGAAGTTTACACAAAAGCGTCAAACTTGGGCACATGCAAAGAAAATGTTGGGGTAACAAAAATAAATGGACTGCACAGGGAAGAAAAAAAGATAAAAAGTAAAGTTGTCATTTCAAAAAGAGCACTAATCTGCATGCTGTTGGTGGAAAATCTAATAATGATGAGAGTGACAGGGCTGGGTAGACTTGGGATTTACAAAATGAAAACTAACAAGATAGAAGCAATATGGCTTACAGCAGAAGTGAACATCAAATTAATTTAAATGGAATTGTTCACTGGCTCAGCTGTTTCAGTGATTCCAGACAATGAGCTTCAATGGCCTACAGACATCCAACAAAGCACTTATACTGGAGAAAAGATAATCCTGTGTGAATGGCATTTGTAACAGTGAAATGCAACAACCAACAAGCCATATTGGGCTTGTATGTGATAAAAACAAGTGGGCAAAGATTGTGGGGACATGAGTAACTGAGACAACTACAACTTGATGGAGATCCATCCACCATTTGCATGTCACAATTCCTGTAATAGAGTCAACTGAAAGCGAATTAAGAAAGGTACTGGATGTTACCACAACAGTGTTCAAAGATGGCATTGGAGAACACAAATATATCAAGGGTAAAGGAGTGTTAATTGAAAATGCCATGCTCAAGTTTTGCAGAGACTGTCCTCTTCCTTACACCATTGGTGATGAAGTAGCCAGTGACCTAGATTGTACGGAGGCTGAAGGAATTCATTCTATGGTTGTGTAGAGCCCTTGGGAAAAGCCAGTGGTCCCAGTAGTGAAGACGAGTGGGTCTGTCAACGTCTATTGTGATTTTAAGATCACCATCAACCCAATTCTGAACATAGATCAATACCCTCTGCACAGGACAGAGGATATTTTTGCAAACCTTTTTAGGGGGAAACAGTCTAGCAAAGTGACGTCTACCTACAGATGGAGAAGGAAGAAGAATCCAAAGTGTTTCTCACCATAAACACCCACAAAGGTATAATATGCTTATGTTTTGGAGTAACATCTGTACCTGTGCTCTGGGAGAAAGCTTTGGACCAGATGCTGCAAAGCTGCCAAGCACTCAGTGTTATGTGGATGACATCACTGTTACCAATGAGGATAACAAGGAACATCTCCAAAATCTCAGGAGAGTGTTAAAGAATCAGAAGATTATGGGCTCAGAGCACAATGCAACAAGTGTGAACTCTTAAAAGCCAGCATCAATTACAGTTGTTACACTATTGATGCGCAACATTTACAAAAGTGTGCAGAGAAAATACAAGCATTGGTAGATGCCCCAAGGCCAAAGAACATATCAAAGTTGCAGACCTTTTTAGGATTTGTCTATTACTATAGCAGGTTCCTGCCAAACCTGGCTACTGTGTTCCACCCCTTGAACTTATTATTTCAGATCAGTATGAATTGGCAAAGGACAAAGAAGTGTGACGAGCCTTTCCAAAAGGTACAGGAAATGGTGATGTCAGACACTGTACTCACACATTATGATGAACATCGTCCGATGAAGCTTGCCATGCACTCAGAAGATGCTGATACATCCAGAAGAAAGGTGTCTAGAGTTATCTGAACCCCTTCCTGCAGTCCTAGAGTCAATTCCTACAACCACCATGGAGGAGGCTTCAGATCTTGAGAATATTTCACAAGCCCAAGAACCTGAGATTTTTTCATAGCCACAAATCTCACCTGCCAAGCAGAGCAACCCCTTGTCAGGAAAGACGTTACCCCACAAAAGTAAGAAATGCTGCACAATGATTAAATCTTGTGGAGATTGGACAACTTAACATTTACTAGGCTGTCAATGTCTATATAGTAGTTGTATTATATAGTATACTAAATATACCTTAGCGGGGTGGGCAGGTGTTGTGTATTTAATATTTAATTAATGTTATAAATATATTGACTGATTAAGCATTCTTTGTTGTTTACATAATTCATTGTGGGTTATAGGTAAAGTACATAAATGACATACCTCATTATGGTACCATGTCACACAAATGTGCTTTGCTTAAATTAATAAATGAAGTTACAGCCACATCCCCAGCTCCCTTGCTTTCTTTTCAATCAGTTTTTATGATTTGTATTTACAAAACTTAACAACTGACACATTACAAAATTCTTGTTATTCGATATTTATGAAATTTAGAAGATTAAGGGATAAGTTGACTTAAGTTTTCAAGGCACTAAGGGTAACATTTCAATCAATATTTGTATCTAGATTCCCCTATAGGGAAATGCAGAACTGTGGGGGCAGAAAAATTTTTTATCCTGCCCTCCGGTAAGTAGGTATTATGGGGCGGGGGGGGGGGTGCAAAGAGTCCCTTTATCTGTCAAATAATTAAAGTGTGATGTACATACTTACTCAGTGAGTTTGTACAACAGTAACCATGACTTGGTCACCATAGAGATGAAATGGCAAACTGATGATTAATATTACTCAGAAAGTATCAAAGTATGGATTATTACAAAAACTACTTGTATCTAACTTTCATAATACTTCCTTTTATTACGTACTCTTTTATCATGAACCAACTCCAGATTACATTATTTCACAATTAAATAGGATTAACATCTTGCTGCACTTCAAATAATGTCCAGAAATAACCTGTTGGCTGAAATTTCACAGGTGGTGACAGAAGATTTGAAGAAAATGAACAATGTTCTTTAAATTACAAATCGCAGGAAAGTGATCACTCCTGCTGAGTATGATGTTCTCCTAAGGGTTATTGATTGGTGGCAATAGAGGCCAGTCTGAAATCCATATATTGTGGTGCAGTGTGAGGGTGAGTAAGTGGTGGCTGCGGTTAGCGACTGGGTCTTTTAGTTGTAAAATTACAAACAGAATTATGAAAGTTGTAACATGAGAAAGTGGTACTTCAATTTTAAATAGCAAGAAATCTATAATATTATTGGTGGATTAATATTGATTAATATTAAAACTAATTAACTACACGAGTCATTAAAAAACATACAAAGGCTCAGATAAATGAAACCATTTTGTGAGCAAAATAAGAATGCGTGTTTTTCAGAATTATAATCTCCAATATGTGATACTAATTCAACCTCAGGCTGCACTGTTTCTTCCAGCAAAGCCCTGGCCAACTCACAGCTGACGGGAGATGCCCAAAGCAGCACATTGAACATATAGATGCTGTTGAAAAATCTGGTAATGATGAAGGGATTTATATAAGAACCCCTGAGGTAACAGCTAATAAATTTCATTCAGGTTACCCATTTAGGAAATCACTAACATCACAGAAATAACATAGTTGTCAACGACAATCAGAATTATTGCAACTGCTGTACAGAGACACTGTGCTGGCGCATGACCAAGTGGTTAAGGTGTTCGTCTAGTGATCTGAAGGTCGCTAGTTCGAGCCTTGGCTGAAGCTGTGTGTGTTGTATTATATGACCTGGTGTTATCTTTGTATAAATCTTGGATGTGTTTCGAGTTCAGGAAGACTCTACTGTAAGGATCTCCAAGAGAATGCCTGCTTGTCATGATGAATAAATTCTCTCAACCAGTGTCTCTGTAGTAGTAGGCTTCTGTTAGTCTCGATAGACCATGGATTTTCGCCTTGGAAAGTTTCCAGGGCGCAAGCCTTGAGCAAGGCTCTTAACCACACATTGCTCTGCGATGACACTGGTGCTAAGCTGTGTGGGTCCTAATGCCCTTCCCTTGGCTAACATCGGTGGCATGGAGAGGGGAGACTTGCAGCATAGACAACTGCTGGTCTTCCATACAACCTTGCCCAGGCTTGCGCCCTGGAAACTTTCCAAGGCACAAATCCATGGTCTATCGAGACTAACGGAAGCCTACTACTACAGAGACACTGGTTGAGAGAATTTATTCATCATGACAAGCTGGCATTCTCTTGGAGATCCTTACAGTAGAGTCTTCCTGAGCTCAAAACACATCCAAGATTTATACAAAGATAACATCAGGTCATATAATACAATTGCAATGGTTCCATTGATATGTAAGAAATAAACTAATCTAATGTAATCTAACAAGACACTCCTGGATGTTCAAACACTTTCACTAGGACAAAGTAATTCACAAAGATGGTGTAAAAGTTTCTGAGGAAAGAGCACACAAATATCCAAAGTTAGTGTGACAGCTAAGTATTTGGAAAAAAATGAATAGATGGAGTGAATATATTCATAATGTTGTTTGATATGTGAAGTGAAAAACTAATTGAGTTTGTGTAGAAGGTTTCTTCAACTCAATGCCAATTGTGCAAAATAACTTGGGTTTGCACCATTGGACGTCAGCCCTCTGACTAACAAGTCTGACCAAATAAAGCCAGTGAAATTCTGCAGCCTCCCTGAGCATGAAGCAAGACCAGATGGAGAACAATTACAAGCTATGAGTGAGAGAGATTCAATCTTTTCAGATTTTGAAAAGCTTTGAAAAGAGACAAGTTGAAGATTCATTGGATGATGTTGCATGACAAGACAGAAAGCATTAGGAAAGGATGTTGAATTGCTGGATGGTGTTAACCAAAGATGCAAGATACTTGTTTCACAACTGACCACAGTTTTGGGGTAAAATAAATCAGAAAGCAGTCTAGAAAACATATGCAGAAAAATGTTTTTCCCGCTTTGCTGCCAAGAACTCTTTTGAGCAATTAGTTTTTGACGACATATAGTGCGAAGGGTAGGAAGCGGGTTGGGAAACTAACAGCAGGATTATTTTCAAAGATGTGCATCTGCATTGAGGCAGCTGCAGCACCTTCTCACTCACTGGAGATCCAGCGCATAGGTGTGCAGAGGGAAAAGCAAGGACAATATTGTACAGGTTTATACAACTGCCTCCAAGTAACCTGGACAATGGTAATGCAACGTACCATACAGGGTCAGTGGAACAAGCAAAATAACTTCAGCAGGTAGTATTTACAGATCTTGTTATCAATAGTCTATGAGTAACACTGTCTATCTTTCACCATTAGCTCATAGAGTCAAATAACACAGAAAGATGAGCTTTGAGCTCAGACATCCATGTTACTCTTTTTTCCAGTCTACACTAATCCCATTTACCAGTATGAGGACTGTATCCTTTATTCCTTGACAACTTATGACCCACCATGCTTTGATTCTGGTTTCAGTTGCCTTTCTTTCTAGTCCTGATTAAAGGCCTTGTCCTGAAAGGTCCATTTGTCATATCCCTCCAAAGATGCTTCCTGATCTGCTGAGCTCCTCCAGCATTTTGTGTGTGTTGTTGCCAATATAAGTGTCTGTGCAAATGACTCCTAAATCTAGTAACCATGCCTGAAGTTGCTAAGCAGGGGCTGAAAAATGATGAAAATACAAGAAACTCAGCAAAAATTCAAAGAAGCATTAAAAAGGATATTCAAACATCAGAATGTTCAGTCAAAAATGAACAAAGGATGAGTAACTTTCAGAAGCTGGGTAGGTAAAGGAACCAATTGTCCATGTACAACTTTGCAGCTCAGTATAAGGATTCTTGTTGCTTTGATCACTCACTTAAGACTAACACAGGATGATACAGATGTTGCTTAGAGAAAACCAATGGAAAGGGACTTGCCTTTCTCCACCTTTAATGCCGCCCTCGACCGCATCTCTTCCTCTTCATGCATGTCTGCCCTTACCCCATCCTTCTGCCACCCTACCAGGGATAGGGTTCCTCTTGTCCTCACCTACCATCCCACCAGCCTTCACATCCAGTACATAATTCTCCAAATCTTCCACCACCTACAGCTGGATCCCACCACCAAACACATCTTTCCCTACCCCAACTTTCTATTTTACGCAGGGATCACTCCCTACGCGACTCCCTTGTCCATTCCTTCATCCCCACTGACCTCTCTCCTGGCACTTATCCTTGTAAGCAGAACAAGTGCTGCACCTGCCCCTACACCTCATCCCTCATTACCATTCAGGGCCCCAAACACTTTACCTGTGAGTCTGTTGGGGGTCATATACTGTGTTCAGTGCTCCCCTGGCCTCTTGTATATTGGTGAGACCCGATCTAGATTGGGAGACTGCTTCTCCAAGCATCTACGCTCCACCCGCCAGAACAAGCGGGATCTCCCAATGGCCATCCATTTTCACTTCCCATTCCCATTCCGATATGTCCACCCATGGCCTTATCCACTGCTGTGATGAGGCCACACCCAGGTTGGAGGAACAACATCTTATATTTATTTTGGGTTGCCTCCAACCTGATGGCATGAACATTGATTTCTCAAACTTCCAGTAATGCCTCCTGCCCCACCATCTTCACCATTTCCCATCCCCTTGTCCCCCTCTCATATTATGCCCATCCATCACCTCCCTCTGGTGCTCCTACCCTCTCCCCCTTTTCTTTCTTGCATGGCCTTGTGTCTCTTCTATCAATCAACTTCCTAGCTCTTTGCTTCATCCCTTCCCCTCCAAGTTTCACCTATTGCCTTGGATCTCTCTCTCTCTCTCCCTTCCCCCCACCTTTCAAATCTACTCCTTAGCTTTTTTCTCTCCAGTCCTGCTGAAGAGTTTCGGCCCAAAACATCAACTGCTTACTCATTTCCATAGATACTGCTGGCCTGCTGAGTTCCTCCAGCATTTTGTGTGTGTTGCTGGGATTTCCAGCATTTGCAGATTTTCTCTTGTTTGGATTACCAAACATGGTTATTTTGCTACTTTGATTGAATGAACAAGTATGAGCACAACAGCACAGTAAGTGTCAAACGTAGCACTAACAGATGGAGTTGTCAACATATTACCAAATTGACAAACGCTCATTAATCTCAAGTTAATCTCACAGTGCAAGCCCAATATTTGCAAAATTCAAAAACATGACTGATGAAGGGAGTTAAAGTAGATTTGAAAAGTTCATTTTAATCTAAGTCACAGGGGTCACAAATGTAGAAAAGCAGAAAAAGGGAACCTGCCCCCATAGTAGACAGAAAAAATGTACATTAGGACTGATGTTTGATATGCAAAATAAAACTGGAACCAAAATGTCAATATTATGGTAAATATTCTGACTTGTAAGAATGCTCAAAGGCAAAGTGAACTCTTTGATAAATTCTTCCTTCAAAGAATTCCCAACACAGAAATACATATTATGCAGCTGAAAAAGATTGTTGATATTTGACTGAGTCCTTTCCTGGAATATCACAGAAATTACAGCCGGTGCTGGGAATGAGTGTCATTCCAACCAAATCTATCCATATGGTTTGAAGTACGCATCTGGCCATAATTTCAGTGAACAATGAGATAAATCAAAGTAGATTTTCATCAATCCATCAATTGAAAGAAAACTGCACAACACACCCTTCACATCAGATCAGAGTTATCACTAAGTGGTTGCAAATGCATTTCTTTCATGGGGCAAAGCTCTGCCTTCGATTGTGGTCCTGACTTTTGACTATGCCACTGTGCTCTCCTGATGTGAGCAGCTGGCAAAATTGAATTGCATTTTCTGTATGATCAGGACAAAAGGTCAAACTGAAAATGCCATGCAATATTCATTTCTTTCCCTCTAAGTGGGTGACATTCACAGTGTTTAGGGCAACCAGGAACACGGTTGGCCTCCCTTGTTCATCTCAGCTGATGCATCACAAACACAGCACCTCAAAATAAAAGAGAAAACTTGACAGGTGATGGGAACCACATCATTTTGGGAACCAGTGGTGATGGGAACCATGTCATTTTGGGAAGTGCCGTTGAGTCAGTCAGAGGATACACAAGTCTATCAAAGTTCAAAGTAAATTTATTATCAAAATACAGAACAAATGATAACAGATTCTGTAATTCTAAATAAAGGCCAGTGGAACAGAAGAAATCTTTCACTTGATTCTGTCCCATAATCATGGTTAATGAAAGTTTTATATATATATATATACACACACTACACCCAAAGTCTTTGAAATTCGTACAACATCTGATGAAGCATTGGCATACTATAATCGTGCTATCTATTAACAATGAAAAGGAACAGCCACTATTGTCAAAATAAGCCGAGGCATTTTCCAAGTTGACTCTCTAAACCAACTATGGTTTTATCTGGCTTTAAACATGCTCTACAATTTACTGAATTGGATGAAAATATGGTATCAAATCAGAAATAACCAAACAAATTATTCCTTGACACACATTCTATACACTGACGATTTGAAATGATACACGCCTTCATCAGTAAATCTAATGCAATTAATTCAAATAGCAGAACTATTTTTGAAAGATAAATAGATGAACATTAAATTAGAGAGCTGCAGAACATTAAACATAAAGAAAGGTACAATAGAGCTAATAGAATACAAAACAGAGCGGCAGGATACAATACAATCGATGGATGAATATGAAACATATATACTAAATATCTGGGTTAACCGAAAGAAGCTGCAGAGGGTCGGCTCCATCTTGGGTATCCAGGGCATCTTCAAGGAGTGGTGTCTCAGAAGGGCAGCATCCATTATTAAGAACCCCCAGCACCCAGGGCATGCCCTTTTCTCATTGTTACCGTCAGGTAGGAGGTACAGAAGCCTGAAGGCATACACTCAGTGATTCAGGAACAGCTTCTTCCCCTCTGCCATCTGATTCCTAAATGGACATTGGACACTACCTCACTTTTTAAATATATATTATTCTGATTTTGCATAGTTTTTGATCTATTCAATATACATATACTGTTATTTATTTATTTTTCTTCTCTATTATGTATTGCGTTGAACTGCTGATGTTAACAAATTTCATGACACATGCCAGTGATAATAAATCTGATTCTGATTCATCAACAACTTCTACAACTGCAAAATAATATCATAATTTCTATACTTAATGCACTGACTGATGAAGGTCTGCATGTTAAAAGCCTTTTTCACCAGGAGGGCTCATGGAAGGCATGTGGATGTTCTAGCAGACAAGGTGAAGGAAAATCCCAAGTGCTTCTACAGATATATTAAGAGCAAAGGATAGCTAGAGATTTCTCCATATTCTTATTCCTCAGCCTATATCTGTATCAAATGGGTAATTGTCCATTCCTGTCAATGTTCAGTGTGCCTAACCTCTAATCCATTGGGCCTCTTATGGGTTCATCATAGAGTCACAGTCAGAATGGAATCAGGCACTTTGACCCTTCTGGTCAATGTAGATCAAGATTCCTATCTAAGCTAGCTCCCTTTTGACCATAAGACCATAAGATAAAGGAGCAGAATTAGGCCATTTTGGCCCATCGAGTCTGCTCCATATTTCATCATGGCTGATCCAATTTTCCTCTCAACCCAATCTCCTGCCTTCTCCCCGTATCCCTTCATGTCCTGACCAGTCAAGAACCTATCTGCCCCTGCCTTAAATATACATCAAGACTTGGCCTCCACGGCTGCCTGTAGCAACAAATTCAACAGATTACCACTCTCTGGCTAAAGAAATTCTTCCTCATCCCCGTTCTAAAAGGATGCTCATTAATTCCGAGGCTGTATCCTCTGGTCTTAGACTCTCCAACTGTAGGAACCATCCTCTCCACATCCACTCTATCAAGGCCTTACACCATGCGATAGGTTTCAATGAGGTCACCCCTCATTCTTCTGAATTCTAGCAAATACAGGCCCAGAGCCATCAAATGCTTTTCATATGACACGCCATTTAATCCTGGAATCATTTTTGTGAACATCCTTTGAATCCTCTCCAGTTTCAGTACATCCTTTCTCAGATAAGGGGCTCAAAACTGCTCACATTTCTCCAAATGAGGCCTCATTAGTGCTTAATAAAGTCTCAACATTACATCTTTGCTTTTATATTCTAGTCCTTTTGAAATGAATGCTAACATTGCATTTCCCTTCCTCACCACAGAATGAATCTGCAATTAAATTTTAGGGAATCCTACACAATGATTCCCAAGTCCCTTTGCACCTCAGTATTTTGTATTTTCTCTCCATTTAGAAAATAGCCAGCCCTTTCATTTCTTCTACCAAAGTGCATGACCATATACTTCTCGACACTGTATTCCATCTGCCATTTCTTTGCCCTGTCTACTTCCTCAAAACCACCTTCCCCTCACCTATCTTTATATTGTCTTCAAAATTTGCAACAAAGTCATCAATTCTATCATCCAAATCATTGACTTATAATGTAAAGAGAATCAGTAGCAACTCAGACCCCGTGGAACACTACTAGCCACCGGCAGCCAACCAGAAAAGACACCCTTTAGTAGTACTCTTTGCCTCCTGCCAATCAGCCACTACATCAACAGATTCTACTTTGTCTATCCTGCTTGTTATTTCTTCAAAGAATTCCAACAGATTTGTCAGGCAGGATTTTCCCTTGAGGAAACCATGCTGACTATGACCTTTATTATCATGTGCCTCCAAGTATTCTGAGACATGATCCTTAATCATTGACTCCAACATCTTCCCAACCACAGAGGTCAGACTAACTTTTCTTTTCTTCTGCCTCTCTCCCTTCTTGAAGAATGGAGTGACATTTGCAATTTTTCTGTCCTCTGGAACCATTCCAGTAATTAGTGACTCTTGAAAGATGATTACTAATGCCACCACAATTTATTCAGCCACCTCTTTCAAAACCCTGGGGTGTAGCCCATCTGGCCCATGTGACTTATCTACCTTCAGACCTTTCAATTTCAGAATCAGAATCAGAATCAGGTTTAATATCACCAGCATGTGATGTGAAATTTGTTAACTTAGCAACAGCAGTTCAATGCAATACATAATATGGAAGAGAAAAAATAATAAATACAATAAAAAAGTAATAATAATAATAAATAAATAAGTAAATCAATTGCAATATGCATATATTGAATAGATTAAAAATGTGCAAAAACAGAAATACTGTTTATTAAAAAAGTGAGGTAGTGTCTAATGTTCATTCAGGAATCGGATGGCAGAGGGGAAGAAGCTGTTCCTGAATCGCTGAGGATGTGCCTTCAGGTTTCTATACCTCCTACCTGATGGTAACAGTGAGAAAAGGACATGCCCTGGGTGCTGGAGGACCTTAATAATGGACACTACCTTTCTGAGACACCGTGTCACAACCACACATTTGGCAGCGCAGTAGATACGGCAATTGTGCTTGTGAATTTGCACGTGTCAGCTAATTATTATTTAATCGTGATAGTATTTAACTTCGTACTTGTCGTTGTAGTGCTTGCCGAGACTTGGACAGAGCACAGCAATGCTTTGCTGCCTGTTGGCTTTCAGCCTTCCCAGAGAAATTGGACTTCCGAGTCAACTGATTCTGAAGACTAGCGGTATCGTTTAATGTTTAGATTTTCTTTTCAGCCACAGTGTAGGCTTAAAGTTTGTGAACTATCGACCTGCTTCAGTGTCTCTCACTCCGCACTTGGGCCAAATCCGAACCTGGTAACATAGTGCTCCTTGAAGATGTCCTGGGTACTTGTAGGCTAGTACCCAAGATGGAGCTGACTAGATTTACAGCCTTCTGCAGCTTCTTTCGGTCCTGTGCAGTAGCCCACCTCCCTTCCCCCACACCAAAGCCAGACAGTGATGCAGTCTGTCAGAATGCTCTCCATGGTACATCTATAGAAGTTTTTGAGTGTATTTGTTGACAGGCCAAATCTCTTCAAACTCCTAATGAAGTATAGTTGCTGTCTTGCCTTCTTTATGACTACATCGATATGTTGGGACCAGGTTAGATCCTCGGAGATCTTGACACTGAGGAACTTGAAGTTGCTCACTCTCTCCACTTCTGATCCCTCTATGTGGATTGATATATGTTCCTTCATCTTACCCTTCCTGAAGTCCACAATCAGCTCTTTCGTTTTACTGATGTTGAATGCCAGGTTGTTGCTGCGGCACCACTCCACGAGTTAGGCATATCTCACTCCTGTACACCCTTTTGTCACCACCTGAGATTCTTCCAACAATGGTTGTATTGTCAGCAAATTTATAGATGGTATTTGAGCTATGCCTAGCAACACAGTCAAGTGTACATAGAGAGTATTGCAGTGGGCTAAGCACACACCCCTGAGGTGTGCTAGTGTTCATTGTCAGTGTGGTGGAAACACTAAGAACACCTGAGTGACTTCGAGTTTCATTTGAAGAGTTTATTAACATGATATCATGGAGAGTCTGCAGCAGTCTCCACTGCCACCAAAACACTAATTTTTAAGTTATACAGCAAGACAAACAACTTCACATAACTGTGGCATCCCACGGTCAGTACATGATTAATCGCTTAAAAGACATGTCAATTATCTCTCAGCTCGAGCCTAATAGTTCCTGTTTGTTCCCTGTTATCAGGGCTCATAATTTACCCCCAGACACATCCTCCCTCTTGGTTCCAGGGGCCTATATCTTATTAATTGGAGTTCCTGGTACTGCGCTTATCATCCAAGGTTATTCTCCACACGCATCAGCAGTCTTTATCCCAGCTGTTCCAAAATGGTCAAGTATCCCATCAACACTAGTTTTAACCATTTCTACCACAAGTCCCTCCTTGTTGATCTTTCTTATCAACACTTAAAAATTCATATTCCCTTCTTTCTGAGGTGGGGCTCATAACCCACTGGATAAGGATGTATTCATAAACATTCCTCTTCATTGCAACTATCCTCTTCTTACCCCTCTCCCGTGCTGTTAGATCATGCATTGAGTAATGCTACCATCTCCCTGGCTTTGACTCTGTATGGACGCAGACCCAGTGAATGCATAGTTGTATGACACAATGAACTACCACCGCTAAGCAGACCAGGGCAATGTGCCCGTAAAAGAGCGGATGTAACCAGGAAAATATTCCTTCTCCTAACACCGATTTAACCCACCTAAAGAAATCACAGCCTTCTGAAGGGGTTTGAGAGTTCATCTCGCAGCTGGGTCATATGTTCTAACACGTGGGTCATATTTTCTGCAGCATCGGGTATGTAGGTGCAACATTCTTTCCCTACTAAAGCACAGACCGCTCCTTCTCTAGCTAATACATAATCTAAGGCCATTCTGTTCTGCAAGGTCACCAGTGGAAGATTTTGCATTTCCTTGTTCAGAATAACGAATAGTCTCATTCAGCCGGCTGGTGGCGTAGTGGTATTAGCGCCGGACAGAGTTTGAATCCAGCCCGTTCCCTTGCACGCTTTCCATCCGTGCTGGGTTGAGCTTCGAGCTAGCAACTCGACCTCGTAAAAATAAGAAAGCCTGCTAAAAAAAAACGCCGTCATGACGGCGTCCCGCTGACTCCACTCGGAGTTAAAAACTTTCTTCCTCTTCTATAGTCTCATTGGCTAACTGTTCTAGTTCTGAACTTATATCGTCTACTATATGGACATTATTTACTGTACCCCAGCAGGGGAGTAATCCTGTCAAAATCTTATTCCCGGCAGCAATCCGAAGGCCACGTTTAGTTCGTGAGTGTAGGTGGTCTGCATGAGAAACATTGAGTGGCGGGACTGTATTTGTAACAGAGGTAGACAATTTTCCCAATTAGCAGCAACCAGCCCATTGCCTAGGGAGCCATGGATACCCCCTAAAGCCACAAATCCAGTTTACCCCGGACACCCTATATATTCCCTTTGCCGTTCATATACTGTAAAGGCGATGAATAGTAACGTTGGTCCAATTTTTCCCTGTACAATACTCTCTGCTGGTCACATTGTCGGGTTGATTGGACCACTGCACTGGGGTGTGAAGGAGGTATCACACAAGAAAAATCCTAACCAGTTTTTCTTAAACCCTGGTCCAGAACACAAACGGACAGGAGCCGGGGCTACGCGCGTTTTTACATTCACCTCTCTGGGCACAATGGTAGTGTTGGAGCTATTATCCAAGGCCCGAGCTTGGAGACAAATAGGGGGAGCACAGTGCTGTAAAGTTAGAGGTGGTACTGCTCCATAACTTAAGACAATGTAAGACCGGATACTTTACCGAGTCGAGACAATTTCGAGCAGACTCGCTGCCTGAAATAGTGGTACATGTATAGGCCTGTAATCCTACCAATATACACAGCGAGGATTCTCTTCCAAGCGGCATGGGTTTAAGATTTACAGGACTCTGCGCGGAACGGGGAACTGCCATACAAACATAGCAGTTTGTTAAATTTGCGCGGTAGGCCGTATAATTAGCAAACTGCCACCATGTATTGTATAAGTGTGGGTGACCCTGCCCTTCCTTCACATGCTCAAAACTTCTTCTCTACTTCCCTATTTCTTCGTATTTGCTGTCCAGTGCTTTTAGGCACTTAATCAATCCATCCGCAATATGATTATTACCACTACTTCCTTCACGTAGGTCTTCTATTGAGTATAAATTTTGTTAATAATCAGCCACTACGTTTATCACATGAGCTACAGGTTAGGATAGATTTATTTTCCAGTCTCTCAATTACAGCTGGTTCTTAGTTCCCAGCGCTGTTCCTCTCTCTCGGGGAAGATGTCACTTGTTCAGCATTTATTTCGTCCTCGGCGCGGTGCAACTTGCCCCTGGTGGCATGTATCCAATCAGGGTTCTCCTTCACCTTAACGGCGTTCGGGTCATCAGCACTAGGTAGGGGCCATTCCACCTGGGGGAGAAAAAATCTTTATTCATTGATGTCACATATATTTTACCTCCCGTCTTAAACGGATGCATGTTACCTTCAGTTAAAGGTGCCTGGGCTTGTCGGACCCTCGCATACTATTTCCCTGCCTCCTGACACAATGCTATTATGCACTTTAGAGTCTTCTCATCATTCCATATTAGCGCTACCTTTTCTGGGGTCTTGGGGGGCTTAGTTCCTGTTGTCATAGGCCGCCCCATCAAAATTTCATGGGGGTAAGTCCTGTATTTCTATTCTTCTGATTTCACAGAGTGTACATTACTAAGTGCTGTGCATCCGGCCATCCAAGGCGGTTTTGCAGACAAACTTTTGTCAAAGCCGCTTTCTACTTCCTCAAAGCTACCTGACCGTCCATCTATCTTCTGCAAACTTTGCAACAAAGCCATCAATTCCATCATCCATAGAGCAAGGGAAAGTTAGTGGAGGAATCAGATGACGTTGATTGTGCTCTCAGGATGAGGCTTTTCATTCCAGAACGAAGGAGATGTCCTCCTTTTTCAAAGAAAGGAGCTTCCCTTCCTCCAGCATCAATGCTGCCCTTACCTGCATCCCTTCCATTTCACGTATGTTTGTTCATAACCGATGCATCCAGCACCCTACCAGGGATAGGGTTCCTTTTGTCCTCACCTACCACCCCAGCAGCCTCTGCGTCAGCACGTCATTCTCCGGAACTTCCACCATCTTCAATGGGAACCCACCACCAAACACATCAATCCCTCCAACCACCTCCCCCAAACTTTCTGCTTTTCCACAAGGATCGCTCCCTATGAGACTTCCTTACTGATCCCCCTCCTGGCACATATCCTTGCTAGCAGAACAAATGCTCCGACCTCCTCCCTCACTACCATTCAGTGCCCTTGACAGTCCTTCCAGTGTGGTGAACTACATATACCTGTCTGGACATGCCCCCCCCACCCCCCGCTGACTGATCCTGTGGCTCCTCCCACAGACCCCGGTATAGATAGATAGATAGATAGATAGATACTTTATTCATCCCCATGGGGAAATTCAACTTTTTTCCAATGTCCCATACACTTGTTGTAGCAAAACTAATTACATACAATACTTAACTCAGTAAAAAATATGATATGCATCTAAATCACTATCTCAAAAAGCATTAATAATAGCTTTTAAAAAGTTCTTAAGTCCTGGCGGTTGAATTGTAAAGCCTAATGGCATTGGGGAGTATTGACCTCTTCATCCTGTCTGAGGAGCATTGCATCGACAGTAACCTGTTGCTGAAACTGCGATTGGATAAAGGCGATTGGAGGCACTGCTCCTCCCTCAGTCTCCAGGATGCTGTATGATGGTCACTTGCTGCTTGTGCTTTCTTCCAGCCAATAAAGGCCTACCTTAACTCATGTCTCCGAGAGTTATTGATGGTGCATCATCCAGGTGAGGTGATATTCAACCTACGAGTCTGTTGGGGTCAAATACTGTGTCCGGTGCTCCCGGTCTGGCCTCCTGTATATTGGTGAGTCCCAATGTAGATTGGGACTCCACTCCACTTCACTCCACTTCATCTATGCTCCATCTGCCAGAACAAGCAGGATCTCCCAGTGGCTGTCCATTTTCATTCCAGTTCCCATTCCCATTCCGATATGTCTATCCATGGCCTCCTCTACCATCATGATGAGGCCACACTCAGGTTGGTGGAACAACACCTTATCTTCCTTCTGAGTAGCCTCCAACCAGATGGCATGAACATTGACTTCTCAAACTTCCAGTAATGCCCCCACTCCTTCACCATTCCCCATCCCCTTTTCCCTCTCTCACCCTATCTACTTGCCTGTCCCTTGCCTCCTTCTGGTACTCCTCCCCCTTTTTCTTTCTTCCATGGTGTTCTGTCCTCTCCGATCAGACTCCTCCTTTTCCAACCCTGAATATTTTTCAAAAATCAACTTCCCAGCTCTTTACTTCTTCCCTCCCCCTCCCAGTTTCACCTGTCACCTCGTGTTTCTCTCTAACCTCCCCCCACCTTTAAAATTGTCTCCTCGTTTTTTTTCTGCAGACCTGCTCAAGGGTCTTGACCCAAAGCACTGACTGTGCTTTTTCCATGGATAATGGAATTGATGGCTTTATTACAAAGTTTGCAGATGATATGAAGATAGGTTGAGGGACAGAAGGATGCTCCAAGCTCAGTGAAAATCTATGATCATTTCTTTTCTGGATCACATTGCGTCCAATATCTGGGGCAGATCAGGAGACAGAACAGATGGTGGTATTCTTACAATGTGACCATTCATCACTCGGATCAGCCAGGCTTATATTAGAGTAGTAGCATAGTGCCAATTAGCAGTGATGAATTGGCAGAGATGTCCATGAAAGTTGGAGTGAAAAGATTAACTGAGGTGCAAAGTTTCAAAGTCCAAGATTCGGTGGTACTGGATCCAAAATGTAAATGAAAGGAAACATTAGTTGCAACCTGGTGGTGATGTTAAGGTGCCGACCATTTGAGTTTGCCTAGTTCCCCATGAAAGAGTTAATGTTCAATTCATTTGAATTTATTGAATTTATTTAAATTCAAATCTTACATCCACCCCACAACATGGGGGAGTAAAGATCTTAACGTTAATGATTTTGTTGCAATGTACAGACATGTGAATTTATAAGTCTAATGGCTTGAAGAATGAAGCTGTCCCATAGCCTGTTGGTCCTGGGTTTAATGCTGTTGTACCATTTACCAGATGGAAGCAGCTGAAAGAGTTTATGGTTGGGGTAACTGGTGTCCCCAGGGATCTTCCAGCTGCTGCTGTAAATGTCCTCAATGGAGGGAAGTTCATATCCACGGATGCATTGGGCTGTCCGTACCACTCTCTGCAGAGCCATTGTCTTCTATCTTTAATGGAAATATCCAGCAATGCTCATCAGGAGTAAATAAAGATTCTGGAGAAAAACTTTAATGAAATTTTTAAAGAAGTCATGCACTCTGAATACAACTATTTGTTTTCACAGAGAGAGAAATCAGAAGTAGAAAAATAAACATAAATTTTGGATTATAATGCCCAAAATATTGCATTTCCACCTGAGACAAACAGAGCTCAAACTGTTTTGTGATGCTGAAACAGCACCTCTGATCATAGTCCAATGTTCAGTGCTGCTTGGAGTTGTTGTTTGTTTTACTTTAAGTTATCATTCTTATTACATGAGTGCCAGCATTGGAAGCAACTTGGCAGCTCATACAAGCAATCTGCCAGTGTTCGTACAATTTTGGAAACATGACTTCACTGAGCCCAGCAAGGCAAACACAATAAAATGCTGAATAATTGCAAATGCTGGACTGCTGAATGAAAGCATAACGCATTTGCTAAATATGCAATAAGAACAACGTTTCATGCAAAGGAAGAGAAACGAGCTTTATTCACAGCTGAAATATTAAAGATAAGAAGGCATTTTCAGTAAAAGGGGAGAAAGGAGAGAGGAATAAGAAAGAAAAGCAAATTTCATACAAGCAGAGCAAATGCACTGAAGAAATTGATGTGTTTTTCTTTGACATTTTGCGACATTGTATTTTCATTCCTCTGCTGCATCTTCTTTGTTTCTTATTCATGTAGGAATTGAATGCATTTAATTCTGTATTTAATAAATCTCTGCATGTAATACCCATTGTATTACAGGAAAGATGCAAGCACAGATAAAGCAGTGGCTGATTGGCAGGAGGCAAAGAGTAGGAATAAAGAGAGCCTTTTCTAGTTGGTTGCCAATGACTAGTGGGTGTCTGTGTTGGGACCTGTTCTTTTTATGCTATATTTCAACGAGTTGGATGACAGAATTGATACCTCTGTTGCAAAGTTTGGGGACAATATGAAATTAGGTGGAGGAGCAGGTAGTATTGAGGAAGTAGAGAGGCTACAGAACAAATCTGTGATGAGCAAGGCAAGTGCGATGTTAGTATTCATTTCAAGAGGACTAGAATACAAAAACAAGGATGTAATACTGAGTTTTATAAAGCACTAATGAGGCCTCACTTGGTGCATTGTGAGCAGTTTTGGTCCCCTTACCTTAGAAATGATGTGCTGACACCAGACAGGGTTTAAAGAAGGTTCACAAAAATGATTCTGGGAATGAATGGCTTGTTATATGAAGAACACTTGATGGCTCTGGGTCTGTATTCACTGGAATTCAGAAGAATGAGTTGTGATTTTATTGAAACCTATTGAATGTTGAAAGGCCTCAATAGAGTGGATGTGGAGAGGATGTTTCCTACGCTGAGGGAGTTCTAGGACCAGAGGACACAACCTCAGAATAGAGGGGCGTCTTTTTAGAATGAGAATGAGGAGGAATTTCTTTAGCCAGTGAGTAGTGAATCTGGATTTCATTGCCACAGGCAGCTGTGGAGACCAAGTCTTTATGTATATGTAAGGCAAAGGTTGACAGATTCTTGATTGGTCAGGGTATGAAGGCTTACGGGGAGAAGGCGGGAGATTGGGGCTGAGAGAAAAAATGGATCAGCCATGATGTAATGATGGAGCAGACTTGCTCAACCAAACGGTCTAATTCTGCTCCTATATCTTATGGCCTTACGGATATTACCAGTACTTGCCTTTGTCGAGCTAACACATTCTTCCTGTGACTGCATATGTCTCCTCTGTGAGTTTTGTTTTGTTGTTGTTAATCTATTGTTATTGTTGGTGGTGTTATACTGTGGAACATTGTGGCCATGCTATTTTGGTCTGATTGGGCAAAGTACTGGAGAGTATAACATCGGTAGCTGAGCGAAGGGCGCTGAGTAGGCTACGGTCAATTATGGAAAACCCTGAACATCCTCTACATAGCACCATCCAGAGACAGAGAAGCAGTTTCAGCGACAGGTTGCTATCGATGCAATGCTCCTCAGACAGGATGAAGAGGTCAATACTCCCCAATGCCATTAGGCTTTACAATTCAACCGCCAGGAGTAAGATATGTTAAAGTGCCGGGGTTGATTGTATTTAATGTATTTAAGTAAACTACTTAAGAACTTTTTTAAAGCTATTATTAATGCTTTTTGAGAGAGTGATTTAGATGCATATCATATTTTTACTGAGTTAAGTATTGTATGTAATTAGTTTTGCTACAACAAGTGTATGGGACATTGGAAAAAATGTTGAATTTCCCCATGGGGATGAATAAAGTATCTATCTATCTATCTATCTGATTGTATGCTAATACTTATAGGTTACCCCCAGCATATTTTTAAGTTGCGTGGATTACTAACACAAATGACATATTTCACACTATGCTTTGATGCCCATGTGAATCTGAACAATCTGAATATAAAATAAGGTTTTGGTTACCTCCCACCCAACCCCCAACCCCCACATTCCTAACTGTATTGCCCCACTAGTGCAAAAGTGAGTGAGAGATTAGTGAGTAATAGCATTAGTGATTGATGGTTGGCCTGGACTTAATGGGCCAAAAGGCCTGATAGCACACTGTAATGCTAGGACTCAGTGAATGGTTGGCTAAGCCTGTCAGAGTGCTGGTAAATTGTTGTAGTTCTGAAGTCAAATGTAGGATTAGAGGGCTTGTCAACTGAGGCCATATGGGTGGAGCTGAGAAACAGGAAAGGTATGACCACATTAATGGGGTTGTATTATAGACCACCCAATAGTCAGCGAGAATTAGAGGAGCAAATCTGCAGAGAGATAACAGACAACTGCAGGAGACATAAAGTTGTGATAGTAGGGGATTTTAATTTTCCACGTATTGATTGGGACTCCCATACTGTTAAAGGTCTAGATGGGTGCAAAAAATACTTAAGAAAGAAATCAGGAGGGCTAAAAGAAGACATGAGGTAGTTTTGGCAGTCAAGGTGAAGGATAATCCAAAGAGCTTTTACAGGTATTTTAAGAGCAAACGGATAGTAAGGGATAAAATTGGTCCTCTAGAAGCTCAGAGTGATCGGCTATGTATGGAACCAAAAGAAACAGGGGAGATCTTAAATGGCTTTTTTTGCATCTGTATTTACTAAGGAAACTGGCATGGAGTCAATGGAAATAAGGCAAACAAGTAGTGAGGTCATGGAATCTATACAGATTGAAGAGGAGGAGGTGCTTGCTGTCTTGAGGCAAATCAGAGTAGATAAATCCCCAGGACCTGACAGGGTATTCCCTGAGACCTTGAAGGAGACTAGTGTTGAAATTGTAGTGGCTTTGGCAGATATATTCAAAATGTCAGTATCTACGAGTGAGGTGCCAGAGGAATGGAGGATAGCTCATGTTGTTCCGTTGTTTAAAAAAGGCTCTAAAAGTAATCCAGGAAATTATAGGCCTGTAAATTTGACGTCAGTAGTAGGTAAATTATTGGAAGGAGTACTAAGAGATAGGATTTACAAGTATTTGGATAGACAAGGACTTATTAGGGAGAGTCAACACGGCTTTGTGTGTGGTAGGACATGTTTAACAAATCTATTAGAGTTTTTTGAGGAGGTTACAAGGAAAGCGGATGAAGGGAAGGCAGTGGATGTTGCCTACATGGACTTCAGTAAGGCCTTTGACAAGATCCCGCATGGGAGGTTAGTTAGGAAAATTCAGTTGCTAGGTATACATGATGAGGTAATAAATTGGATTAGACATTGGCTCAATGGAAGAAGTCATAGAGTGGTAGTGGAGGGTTGCTTCTTTGAGTGGAGGCCTGTGACTAGTGGTGTGCCACAGGGATCAGTGCTGGGTCCATTGTTATTTGTCATCTATATCAATGATCTGGATTATAATGTGGTAAATTGGATCAGCAAGTTTGCTGATGATACAAAGATTGGAGGTGTACTGGACAGTGAGGAAGGTTTTCAAAGCTTGCAGAGGGATTTGGACCAGTTGGAAAAATGGGCTGAAAAATGGCAGATGGAGTTTAATACAGACAAGTGTGAGGTATTGCACTTTGGAAGGAAAAACCAAGATAGAACATACAAGGTAAATGGTAGGGCACAGAGGAGTGCAGTAGAACAGAGGGATCTCGGAATACAGATACAAAATACTCTAAAAGTTGTGTCACAGGTAGATAGGGCAGTAAAGAGACCTTTTGGTACATTGGCCTTTATAAATCAAAGTACTGAGTATAAGAGTTGGAATGTTATGGTGAGGTTGTATAAGGCATTGGTGAGGCTGAATTTGGAGTATTGTGTGCAGTTTTGGTCACTGAATTACAGGAAGGATATTAATAAGGTTGAAAGAGTGCAGAGAAGGTTTACAAGGATGTTGCCAGGACTTGAGAAACTGAGTTACAGAGAAAGGTTGAATAAGTTAGGACTTTATTCCCTGCAGCATAGAAGAATGAGGGGAGATTTGATAGAGGTATATAAAATTATGATGGGTATAGATAGAGTGAATGTATGCAGGCTTTTTCCACTGTCTAACAGAGAAAAAAACCAGAGGACATGGGTTAAGGGTGAAGGGGGAAAAGTTTAAAGGGAACAATAGGGGAGGCTTCTTCACACAGAGAGTGGTGGGAGTGTGGAATGAGCTGCCAGATGAAGTGGTAAATGTGGGCTCACTTTTAACGTTTAAGAAAAACTTGGACAGGTACATGGATGAGAGGTGTATGGAGGGATATGGTCCAGGTGCAGGTCAGTGGGACTAGACAGAAAAATGTTTCGGCACAGCCAAGAAGGGCTGAAAGTCCTGTTGCTATGTGATAATGTTCTATGGTTCTATGGTAAGAACGTTGCTTGTAATGCATTCTTTAGACTCTGGACAAACTCCTCTACCAAGCCATTTGTAGATGGGTGGTACGGTACAGAAGTAACATGTCTTATTCCATTCATTTTATGGAATGACTGAAATTGTTCTGTAAAGAACTGTGGTCCATTGTTTCTGACTAAGTGATCTAGAACACCAGTCGTTGCAAAGAGTTTTCTCAGCACATCAATAAATGTGAGGCTGTAGTGGAGGTTATTCAGAACACTTCTGGCTAATTTGTAACTGCATCCACTACTACCAAGAAATGTGTGGCCATGAATGGTCCAGCAAAATCCCTGTGAATCCTCTGCCAGTGCAATACAAACAATTCCCAGGGTTTGAGTAAGCTGCTCTTGGCATCTTCTGGACTTGTTGGCATCCTGCCCAGTGCATGGTGAGCCACGTGATTTGCTGATATATCCCACACCACCTAACAGAGCTTCAAGCCAATGCCTAGATGACTGGCATGTAGCTCCTCCAACACTTCAGCTCTCAGCTTGGAAGGTACAGCAACTCTCAATCTCCATCAGGGGCAAGTTCATCCCGGCACTGGTAAAAGTGGGGCAAGTGGGATTTCTGCTGCACATTCCAGCCATTTTGCGTGGCCACATAGACCTTAGACACTGTGGGGTCTTTTCTGGTTTTCCTTTGGATCATCTCTACCGTAATAAGGATACTTCCGATTTGCATTCAGGAGAATACGTCAAAAGGAGTGTTCTCTTTGGTAAATTTTTCAGGGATTTATTTTTCCAAGCATAAATGGGACAATCCATCAGCATTTCCACAATTAGCTGTCCTCCTGAATTTGATCTTGTAATTGTATCCTCCAACTAACAGAGCCCATCTCTGCATTCGTGCTGCTGCTGTTAATGGCATTCCCTCCTGTGGAAAGTGCATTTATTATCAAAGTATGTATACAGAATGCAACTCTGTGATTCATCCTCCTGCAGGTTGCCATGAAACAAAGAAACATCATGGAATCCATTCAAGAAAACATCAAACAACCGATGCACGATAAAAGAACAAATCGTGTAAACAGCAAAGAGCAAGCATATAACACATAGAATATCAAGCATTAAACCAAGAGGCTAGTAGTATTCAGTTTAGTTCAGTTCAGAGTTGCACCACTAGCTCACTGCAGGCCGCATTGATTAAACTGCTCCAAAACAGCAAAGAGAAAGTAACTATAACTAGACTCCAAGAACACATGTAACATGATCCTTAGTTTCCCAAAAGGAGTCCACAGCCTCTCCAATCAATCCTTGCAATGTGGATCCCAAGACTCCTGTACTTCCCTCTAATGGCAAAGAGCAAAAAGAAGAAAAAGACTGGTGAAACACAGGCAGGCAGCGCTGACCACCAGCCCGTCCACCACTCTCATCTTTGATGACTTCAACTTGCTCAATGCCTTAATCAGTTGATGATCTGTAATGATGGAAATTTCTCTCTCACATAATTACTGGTTGAAATGTTTACATGCCAAACCAGACTCAATGCCTCTCTATCAATCTGTACATAGTTTATCTCTGCAGCCTTTAAGGGAACGTGATGCAAAGGCCATGGGGCATTCACTTCCATCACCCATAACATGTGACATGACTGCACCTAAACCATAAAGTGAAGTGTCACATGCAAGCTTCACTGGACAATGTGGGTCATAGGGTCTGAATAGAGTGTCTGACATCATCATCATCATCACTTTGTTTTTTGGAAAGCCACCTCACAATCCTTTGTCCATTGCCAGTAGTCAGGTTTGGTCGGAACCTGTTACAGTAATTGAAAAATCCAAAAAAGTGGGAGACCCTTTTGGCCCTGGGGCATCCAACACTGCTTGAATTTTCTCAGCATATATGTGTAAATCTTCTGCGTCAATGTTGTGACCACAGTAGATGATGATTGCTTTAAAGAATTTTCACTTACTGTGTCATGCTCTGAACTCACAATCTTCTAAGTACTGTCTTGAGATTTTGGAGATGTTCCTTGTCTCTTTGCCAGTAACAACGATGTCATTCATGTAACTTTGAGTGCCTGAGCAGCTTTGCACCATTTGGTGCATAGCCTTCTGCCGGAGTGTAGGTGCAGATGCTGCACCAAAAATAAACCTATTTTAGTGATAAAGCCCTTTGGGTATGCTTATGGTAAAAATCATTTTGGACTCTTTGTGCAATGGCAGTTAGGTTCAGCTAAATGCACATTACTGAAGTGTTTCCCTCTGGATAGATTTGCAAAGATATCCTCTATCCTGGGCAAAGGCTATTGATCTACTTTTAGTACTCGGTTGATGATGACTTTGAAATGTCCACAGATCCTGATGGACCATTTCTTTTTGGCTACTGGGATCTCTGGCATTAACCACAGGCTCTACTCAACCTTGCAAAGAATTCTTCAGCCTCCATGCAGTCTAGCTCACTACTACTTTATCATGAATGGCATAACTTTAATGTGGCATTTTCATTTAGCAGCATTTGACCCTTGTTACACTTGTGTTTTCCAGTGGCATCCTTGAACATTGCTGTGGCATCATCCAGTACCTTTCTTAATTCACTTTTAGTTGACTCTATTGCAGGGGATCTTTAAAAAGTCATTCAAGCTTTTTTAGTGAAATGACTGAAGCATCCATGCCAGAGTCCAATTCAATTTTAATTAATTGTCCGTTCATTTCTGGTGTAAGCCTTATTGCTTGCTGATTGTTAGTTTTCACATTATAAATCTTAAGGCTACTTAGTCCTCATTCACTTTCATAATTTTCAGATTTGTATCAACAGCATACAGATTGGTGCCTTTTTTGAAATTGCAACTTGAATTTTTATTTTAACTCTTCCCTCTGCTGTCCATTTGTCTGCCTAACATGCTCTTTGTATGGGCCCTACTTTGTTGCAATTTCTGCGAGGGTTGCCTTTAAACCTACGTTGGCCTGGTTTACATGAGCTCCTGTCGCAATGGTAACACAATTTGTTCAGCCAAGCTGGTTTATGTTTAGACAGTGCAGTTTTGGCTATGCTTACTTTCATTCCTGACTGCAATTCAATTATGACTCAGGTTGCGACTCCCATTGATACAGTGATTTCAATGGTTGTTTTAAACATGAGTTGTGTTTCAGTTAAGAGCTGTTTTGAATGCTTTCACAATGATCCCACAAACTAAACAATCTCTCATTACATCATTAAGCCCTTCACTGAGCTGACCATGTTCAGACAACTTCATTCACAAATGCTGAAGTGGACTTCCCTTCCATCTGATTCCACTTATGAAACCTAAAGTGTTCTACAATCAACAATGGCTTTGGTCCTAAATGTTCCTGCTTTACTTTCACAATATCAGCAAAGCTTATTTTGACTGGTTTGGTTGGAGCAGTCAAACTTCTAAGAAAACTATGTGCCTTTCCACTCAGCAAAGCCGGCACTCGCTTTTCCTTGGTTTCAAGATGTTGCTCAGTTCATTCAGTATACTTCAACTAGTTATCTCTTGTACAATCAAACTCATCAGTGTTTCCAATGTAGCCATGTGTTTCTGCTTTTTTTAAAAACTATGATTATTATCACTCAGTACTTACTGCTTATGAATCCATGAATTTCATCTGTTTTCATTTTCACTGTCCCTTCCCGATGAAGAATGTGCTGTATTTTTTTTTTTAGCTCAAGTGTCTTCCAACACTTTTTAAAAACTTGAACATTTAGCCCTGCTTCAACAAGTAGTTAGTCATCTCGGGTACAGTTTAAGATGTACTCATCTCTGCTGTTACATCTTGTAACTCCAAAACTTGAAACCAATTGAAAGGAGAACAAGGAGCCAGGACATAATTTGTGTCTGTTTCATTCTTCACTTTAATGAAGCACACACATGACTTGGTGGTGGAATTCATGTACTTTTACATTTTACCTGTAATAAATTACATAACAACAAAAAATGCTTAATCAAACAATATATTTACAATATCACTAAAATATAACTGAAGTATTAAATAAACAACACTAGTGAACCACATAGTTTTTTTTAATGAAAATCTGGCAATTTCGTGAGCATCAGTACTGATATTGGCTTTTCAGAATTATATATTTCATTAAACTTAATTTCCTCAGGTACTATTGAGGAAATGATAGCAGCCAAGCACACAATAGGAGAAATATTGCAAATCTACATGCAGAGCAAAAGTGCATCATTAATCAATTTTATAACATAGGTAGCTGTGAAAAGTAAGTGTGAGTGGAAGGTCATGATGGCTATTATATCTGTCCCTGTAGAATATTACTACAGTATGCAATCACTTCTTGTTTCAGAGTCCTGGGTTATTAGATAGATAGATAGATAGATAGATAGATAGATAGATAGATAGATAGATAGATAGATAGATAGATAGATAGATAGATAGATACTTTATTCATCCCCATGGGGAAATTCAACATTTTTTCCAATGTCTCATACACTTTATTGTAGCAAAACTAATTACATATAATACTTAACTCAGTATAAATATGATATGCATCTAAAATCACCCTCTCAAAAAGCATTAATAAATAGCTTTTTAAAAGTTCTTAAATAGTTTACTAAAATACATTGAATGGTAACTTAAGCTCAGTCCAAACCCCGGCACTTTAACATATCTTACCCCTGGCGGTTGAATTGTAAAGCCGAATGGCATTGGGGAGTAATGATCTCTTCATCCTGTCTGAGGAGCATTGCATCGATAGCAACCTGCCGCTGAAGCTGCTTCTCTGTCTCTGGATGGTGCTATGCAGAGGATGTTCAGGGTTTTCCATGATTGACCGTAGCCTACTCAGCGCCCTTTGCTCTGCTACCGATGTCATACTCTCCAGTTCTGTGCCCACGACAGAGCCCGCCTTCCTTACCAGCTTATTAAGACGTGAGGCATCCCTCTTCTTAATGCTGCCTCCCCAACGCGCCACCACAAAGAAGAGGGCGCTCTCCACAACTGACCTATAGAACATCTTCAGCATCTCACTACAAACATTGAATGACGCCAACCTTCTAAGGAAGTACAGTCGACTCTGTGCATTACAGATGATGGGAATTAATTTATGAAACACCATTGTTCGTTGTGCCTAAGAGTGGTTGTCTTTATATAACTTCATAAAATTAACATTTTTTAAAATATTGTAAATAATCCTACTGTTACTCTAACAGTAATGAGGCAATTGGGTTTGGAGGCCTCCTCTAAGAAATTTATTGTTATTTTCCCAAGTTATGCAATACTGTAGCAAGAACTAACCAAAGCCTAAAATTTTATTGAGACATTGCATATTTCTAACCCCTCGAAATCTGGATTGAAGCTACTTTCTTCCAGTTGCTAAGTCTGGTATCCTCATGTTCATTAAGATGGAGCAATAAGTAACACACAAATGTTTTATACTATACACAAATATCATTTGTCTTTATTTAGTAGATAGATAAAGGATGAGTCCAGACAGGTTATAATCCAAACATTCTATGTGTTTTGTTTTATGAAATGGGTGGCTGAATTGTTGTTCATAAACCAAGGCAAGATTTAATATTCACTAGCCTGGAAAACAGCCAACCATCTCCACATGGGAGTGAGCCTGCTTACAAGAACAAACCTTCAATTTAATTTCTTAACATCTTTTGACAAGTTGATGCTGGAAAAGAACTGCTATGTTTTTTTTTGCTAAATGTTGGGAAGCATAGCACAAATACTTCAACATGCAGTAGCAGTGCTGTTCAAAAAGTATTTGTTCCTGGCTGAGCATTTTAACATGTTTTTTTTCCCCAAGTGATTAAAGGTGACACGGACAAACGAATTGCATGGAAAGTGGGTCAGGTTATGCTGCTGCTGAGATGTAATGGATTCTGAGTGAACTGCAGTGACACTACACATTTCTGGTAATTTTTTTGCACAATGGTGACCTTTAGATGGCTCACAGATAGTTTGGTACTATACCATTTCAACATATAATATGATTCAATCATTCCAATAATTTTATACTGCTACCTACTATGCAATTTCCGACTGGAAGCAACATTCCAGGCTATTCATTCTGTCATGAAAACTCATGTCTGAAATCTTTTTTTGCCATCAGTTTTGTAATTTATTTTAAATAGTTAAAAACCTTCACTTGAATTGAAGTCAGAATTTAAGTATGGTACAACACTGAGAGGCAGCTGACAGATCTGCTGCCTTACAGTACCAGCCCAAACCTCCTGTGCTGTCTGTGCAGAGTTCTCACGTTCTTTCTATGATTACTGGGGATTTATTCCAGCTGCTCTGGTTTCCACATTTCAATGATATGCAGCTTGGGAGGCTGATTGGTATGCAAATTTTACCATGATGTGTAGCTGGGTGGTAAAATCTGAGGGCAGGGTTGGATTTGTTGAGAATACAGGGAGAATAAAAATTGGGTTTAATGTAGGATTAGTATAGATGCACACTTGATGGATTTGATGGACTGAAGAAACAATGTATAAACTTTATGACACAATGACACCAGGTATTTCAGGAGAATGTGTTCAAAACTGTTGGACATCACCACATGCTGCAGTTTCAAAGCTGAACTATTCTTCATGCTCATTGGAGCTTTTAGGTACACATGTTCATTCATTTTTACATTAACAGTCCCTCAAGATCACTGTCATCTTATGCTTTATGATAGAATGCAATTCACAATCCTAACCAAAGAACTAAGTCCACAAAGAGTCTATCTTAGTGGTTCTTCCAATCGTCCATGCTGCAGTGGAGCATCCTATCTCCAATAAAATTCCTGTTGCGGTAGATCCAATCTACAAGCGAACTGGAAAACTTTTCAACTTACATCAGCTCCACTTGAGAACCAAGGTCATTTAACCTCTGTAATCAAGGTACAATATAGTTGCATTTGCCTTTTTTAAAAGAGTGAATCCCTATCATCATCCACTCATTTACTGAAGCATACAACAGAATCAGCTTTGCACTAGACGGTGACGAGAAAGAGGATTCTGACTAACCCCTCCCTGCACGCTAACAACAAAGTTTCAAGGCAAATTTCCAGAAAATGTGGGTCACTTAAAATATTCTGGTTTCCAAACCAAAATGAAGTTCGGGTCAAGGAAAAAATTCCCTTAATCTTCACTGCCCTGGAATAGACTTTAAACTTCTGAGGAAAAGAGTGTTTCACAATCAAGTTACTAATACTCACACAAAACATGTGGGCTAGCAGACAGCAGAGACCCACTAACTTTCTTTATGATCCTTACATTTGGGCCAAAGTTCTGCAGGAACATTGAGACACTAACAGATACCACCAATATTGTCTCTACTAAATACTTCAAAAACACCAGAAGGAGAAGCAAACCAAAATCAGTGTTCATCATTCCCACCTATCAATTCTACATTCCTGCCAAATACTGCATTCAGTTATTCACTGCACACAAACAGCAGATGTTATGCATACATGAAACATTGAACAGTACAGTACAGGAAGAGGCCATTTGACCTACAATGTTGTTACAAGCTAATTAAACTATAATCTTGATGCCTAATGAAACTAAACCCCTCTGTCTACAGCAGGGGTTCCAAACATCTTTTATGCCATGGACCCCCACCATAAGTCGAGGGGTCCACGGATCCCAGATTGGGAACACCTAGTCTGCAAAATGTCCATATCTCTCCAAATATTTGTACTGTTACTCTGTATGAACTGCTGATGCAGAATTTGGACACTGTGGAAAATAAAAAAAAGTCTGACCATTTATCCTGACTGAGATCATCGCTGAGTGCTGTCCTTCAAACTTCTACATCTCTGTCACTGGATTTAAGGCAATGTATTAAAGTAAAGCTCCTGTTCATTCTGACTCCGCCATTCATGTTCGACATTTCCAGAACCGAGTAAGTGCCCCAACTCACTCTGTCAGAAATTTCAATGGAGTTCTACGCAGCAGGGTGCTCATTATTTGAATAACTGATTTTGCCTAATAAGATCTAACATAGTTACATTCAACTTCATCCCACTACTTTTGTCAATTATTAATTTATAACTATATATATAAAGCTGTCATTTCATAGAGTTTGTTTTACTACAGATTCAGATTTCTGGCTTTTTCTTCTAAGGTGAATAGATTTCAAGTTGATCAGAATTCCAAAATGTGCTGGAAATTCACAACAGGTCGGTCAGCGCATAAAACAGACAGAGAGAATGGTTTTGTCATAACCCACACCATGCTTCATCCAAGTCAGAGCACAAGAATGAATGACAATTTCCCTGATCTGGTCCAGGCCAGGCACAAGGTACTTTCACATGATGCCACTATTGAGGAGGGCATCAAATAACCGATACAATCTCTTTTGAGCTGACCACCATCTAACATCAGTGGTGGGAGGATTATTGGTGGAGATTCTGAGCAGCATGATCTCTACCATTGGGAAAGTTAAGGACTGATTATGAGTAGACAACATGGCTCAACATGGCTTTGTGCATGGGAAATTGATTGCTTGCAGATCTCAGCTGAGTTTTTAGAAGAGGTGACCAAGAAGATTAATGAAGGCAGAGTTGTAGACATTGTCTACATGGACTTTAGCAAGACATTATTATGAGGTCTCGAATGGAAGGCTGGACAAGTAGACTTGTCCAGACATGGGATCCAGGATGAATTAGCAAATTGGATACTCACTTTTTTCCTGGTTGGAGTCATAGGGTGGTAGTGGAGAGATGATTTTTTTTGCTGCAGCAATTAGTGCAATGAGAGTTGGAACATCCAGTAACAAGACATCGATATGACTACACAGAGTATTGTGTGCAATTCTGACTACCTGGCAATAGGAAGGATGTGATTAACTTAGAGAGAGTGCAGAAAAGATTCACATAGCTCTGGGGCTGGAAGGTTTAAGTTATAAGCAGAGAGTGTATGAAAAACAGAATGAGTTTAATTATCACTGATTAATTTCTACAGATGTACCAAGGACAGCATTCTGACTGGCTGCATCACCATCTGGTATGGTGGTTCTACCAGATGTAACAAGGTAAGTTGCAGAAAGTTGTAAAATTAGTCAGCTTCATCATGGGTACAAGCCTCTGCAGTATCAAAGACATCTTCAAGGAACAGTGCCTTAGGAAGGCAATATACATCATTAAAGATACCCAGCACCAAGGGCATGCCCCTTTCTCATTATTACCATCATGAATGAGGTACAGAAGCCTGAAGGAACAAACTCAGGCTTAACTTCAGATTCCTCCCCTCTGCCATCCAATTTCTAAGTGGACATTGAACCCATGGACACTACCTCAATGCTTTTTTAAAAATTTCTGCTTTTTTGCACTACTTATTTTAACTTAACTTGTTACAATGGGGTGTTGGGAGTGGACCCAAGTGCAGGACACAGACACAGAGGTAGTAGAAACAGAACTGAGTTTATTGAGAGTTACTAGGAAGGCCAGAGAGTGAGGACCAAATGTCAACATGGACGTAAACATTGGATAACAAACCAGTAAAACCTGGACTAGGACTCAGACTCGGACTCGGAACTTGGACCTCGACTCGGACTTGGATCTTGGATCTTGGCTTGGAGCCTGGAACTTGGAATAGGATCAAGAGCCTGGAATTGGAATAGGACTTGGGCAATGAGACAGAATACCCAACTCAGAGTAGTGGCAAACGGCCGAACCAACTCAGCTGGAAGGACTAGGAGAATGAGGAGACAGAATACCCAACTCGGAGTAGCAGCAAAATGGCCTGCAACACTCAGCTGGACGGCAGGCTCTCGACTTGATCCCAGAACTTGATTCAACTCGGGCTCGGAACTTGACCTGATGACCCAGCAACCGCAGACGACAGGCTCCCTCGACCCTGTTACGAACCCCGTAAGTGGGTCACTTACCAGCAAAGATAGAGAGGTCCGTTGAAGTCTGATGATACGATTTTTAACAGTATTTATTAGTAAAAATACACAAAACTAATATCAATGCAAATATACAGATAATATATGTCATCAATACTAAATCTAAAGTGTGGGTATAATAATAATCAATAAGAAATAAGCTCTATCGTTGTCTAGGGGATAATGTATTGTCCAGTGGAAATATAAAAGTCACTCAGTTCATGCAGGCTGCAGCCTTTGGGGACCACTGGGTTTGCAATGGTTGGAGAGAGAGAGCGAGATTTGGAGAAAAACTTGCCAATTCCTTTTATGATTTCGATCCGTCGGAGTCTCGTTGGTGTGGCCGTTCACTTGTGGCCTCTCCTTTAGCTAAGCCGTTCTTCCGTGGTGAGCCCGCCAATCCCAGGCAAGGGAAGGATGCACATGAGCCCCCCACTGGCTGTCGCTTTTAAATGCTGTCACAGGCTTTCCAGCGTTTCTCCTGGTGCGTCTGAGAGGTGTTTCCCCAGACCCTCTTTTATCCTTACTCATGGGGTCTCAGATGTCAATCAGGTTGGGATGATGCAATCCCTCAACCAGCCCACTCTGGTCGTCCCCTGAGGGCCTTCAATGAATAGTACAGTACTCAATACACAATTCCGTCTCCAAGAGACAATAGCCGTTATCAGTGGCTTTGTATCGCTGAGGCCAGGACACATTCCAAACCTTGTGGATTCTCTCTCACTTCCTGGGTCCCAGACCCGAATTAATAGCGATCTTGCGGTTCTCAAAAAGGAGGGGGCGACTTTGTACCCTTCGGCCCCTCAGAGTTGTGGCACATTCGTAACAATCCAATCTCAGCCGGCCACGTAAACGACAGAATTCATACCTTACTCGGAGCAGCAGCAGAACAGCCGGCAACTCAGCTGGACAGGAAAACGACTGAATTTGCTAAACAGCCACAGGCACCCAGGCAACTAGAGTCCATGATTCACGATGGTCCCGGGATGAGCATAGCCATAGTGGCTGTGGTGAGATGACTGGTTTCCGGTGACGTGCTTCTGGTGACGGTCCAGCAATAACCATGGTAACCTGGAGCCTTTTTATGTTGCCGGTACGAAATGAAGATCAGGTGCCTTAATCAAGGCACCCAACGGAACATGGGGAAAAGGAAATAACTGGAATGAGGAATCCACGGACCGGACCGTGACATAACTATTTAATATACGTACTTAACTATTATATATACATATATCTAATCCAGATTTTTCTGTATTTTTTATATATTGCATTGTACTGCTGTTGTAAAGTTAACAAATTTTCAGGAAATATTGTTTTGTGGCAGCAGTACAGTGCAAGATATAAAATACTATATGTTACAATAAAAATAAATTAATAAATAGTGCAAAAGAAGAACAATGAGGTATTGTTGACAGGTTCATGGACCTTTCAGAAATCTGATGTCTGAGGGGAACAAGCTGTTCCTAAAATATTGAGTGTGCCTCTTCAGGCTCCTGATGGTAGCCAGGTTGTGTGGTGAACTACATATGCCTGTCTGGACACGCCCCCACTGCTGACTGCTCCTGTGGCTCCTCCCACAGACCCCTGTATAAAGGTGATTGGAGGCACTGCTCCTCCCTCAGTCTCCAGGATGTTGTGTGGTGGTCTCTTGCTGCTAATCGTGGTCTCTTGCAGCTAATAAAAGCCGATCATTTGCCTCCCGTCTCCGAGAGTTATTGATGGTGCATCAATTTTATTAGCTGCAATTTTAAAACATGGAGAGCATTTTACGACCAGACAGATTGGACATTGATCCTCAATCTCCCGAGGCAGCCATTGCCTTTGAACTCTGGCTTGCATGCTTCCAATCGTACCTGGAAGAGATTCGCGTGACTGAGCCTGCTATCATGCACAGAGTTCTCCTCTCCAGAGTCAGTCCGCGGGTATACTCCCTTATCGGAGACCTGCTGACCTACCAAGGGGCACTGGATGCCCTCAAAAGACAGTACCTGCGGCCGGTGAACACCGTCTACACAAGACATCGCTTAGCGACGCGGTGGCAGCGAACCGGCGAGTCGAGTGAGGAGTTTGTCCGAGCCCTACAGATACTCGTGCGGGCCTGCGACTGCAGTGGACTGACGGCGGAACAGCATGTGGAGCTCCTGGTACGAGACACCTTCATTACGGGGATCGGGTCAGTGTACGTGCACCAGTGGCTGCTGGAAAACGCCGATCTTACCTTACATTCGGCGATCCAGCCGGCCAACACACTGGAGGCCACTCTGCACAACGCTGACGCTGTCCAGGGGCACGATCTCCCGCCGGTTCCATGGACGCTGCAGACCCCGCCACCCACTGGCGAATCAACCACAACTGCTGCCACTCGCGAGTCCGTGAAGTCCCCGCAATCGACCGCGGCTCCTGCCAGTCGCAAGTCCGTGCAGTGTTACTTCTGCGGACTCGAAAAGCACCCCCAAAAACGCTGCCCGGCCCGAGAAGCGACCTGCCCCAGCTGCGGAAAGAAAGGCCACTTCGCCAAGGCCTGTAAGTCTGAACCATGAGCAGGGTCGAGCAGCGCCGCGTGCGAGGCATGGGGGTCGCCATCTTTGTCGGTGCCACCTCGCCCCGCCTCCGACCCATGGGTGCTTACCGGGCACCAAGACGGCGATTCAACTCTGGCCTCCGTAACCCTCGACCAGAGCGCTCCACACCAGCTCGCAAGGTCAATGATGGACATCCTGGTGGAGGGGCACAGGACTAGCTGCCTGTTTGACACAGGCAGCACTGAGAGTTTTATTCACCCGGACACGGTGCAATGCTGCGGACTCGTGACACAGCCGATAAGCCAGAGGGTCACCATGGCTTCTGGGTCGCATTCCACAGACATCCGGGGGGGTTGTGTAGCGACATTGGTGGTGCAAGGCACAGAATATCGGGACTTTGCGTTAGTGGTCATGCCTCAACTGTGTGCCCCTGTGCTATTGGGGCTGGACTTCCAGAGCCACCTGAAAAGTGTGACAATGGAGTATGATGGGCCCCTCCCACCAATCACTGTCAGAAATCCTCAGTTTTGTGGGACTTCGTCACATACCCCGCTACTGACCACACACACACACTGACCCGCACACCCCACCCAGCACCATGCCAACAGCCGCGCTACTGACACCACTTGCAGCCTCTCCACCCTCAAGATCCCACTCCACCGCTATTCGCCAACCTGACCCCCGACTGTAAACCTGTGGCAACTAAAAGCAGGAGGTACAGCGCGGGGGACAGGGCCTTCATTCAGTCGGAGGTGCAGTGGCTGCTCAGGGAGGGGATCATTGAGCCAAGCACAAGTCCTTGGAGGGCCCAGGTGGTCGTTGTTCGGACAGGGCAGAAAAATAGGATGGTCGTGGACTATAGCCAGATCATCAATAGGTTCACGCAGCTTGACGCGTACCCCCTACCCCACATCGCAGATATGGTCAATCAGATAGCTCAGTAGAAGGTGTACTCGACCATAGACCTGAAATCCACTTACCATCAGCTCCCCATCCGCCCAGAGAACCGCCTCTACACTGCCTTCGAGGCGGGCCGCAGGCTCTATCACTTCCTGCGCGTCCCCATCGGTGTCACGAATGGTGTCTCTGTCTTCCAGAGGGAAATGGACCGGATGGTGGACCAGTGCCAACTGAAGGCCACGTTCCCATATCTGGATAACATCACCATCTGCGGTCACGACTGACAGGATCACAACACCAACCTCCAATGATTTTTCCAAGCGGCCAAAGCTCTTAACCTCACCTATAACAGGGACAAGTGTGTGTTCGGAACCACCTGACTTGCTATCCTTGGGCATGTCGTGGAGAACGGGGTCATTGGCCCTGACCCCGACCGTATGCGCCCCCTGTTGGAACTCCGTCTTCCCACCACCCTCAGAGCCCTCAGACGGTGCCTGGGCTTCTTTTCCTATTACACCCAATGAGTCCCTCACTACGCAGACAAGGCCCACCCCCGGTCAAGTCCACCGCATTTCCCCTCTCAGCCGAGGCCCGCGTGGCCTTCAGCCACATTAAAGGGGACATTGCCAAAGCAACGATACATGCGGTGGACAAGACCATTCCCTTCCAAGTAGAGAGTGACGCCTCTGACCTCGTGCTGGCTGCTACCCTCAATCAGGCAGGAAGGCCGGTAGCATTCTTCTCTCGTACCCTTCAAGACCCTGAAATTCAGCACTCCGCGGTGGAGAAAGAAGCCCAGGCCATAGTAGAAGCTATTAGGCACTGGAGGCACTACCTTGCCGGCAAAAGGTTCACCTTGCTGACTGATCAGCGCTCAGTTGCGTTCATGTTTAGCGATCAACAGCGGGGCAAAATCAAAAATGATAAAATTTTGCAGTGGAGACTGGAACTCTCCACCTATAACTATGATATCCTGTACCGGCCTGGCAGACTCAATGAGCCCCCTGATGCCCTATACCGGGGAGCGTGTGCCAGCGCGCAGCTCGACCAGCTATACGACCTCCATGCACATCTTTGCCACCCGGGGGTCACCCGATTTTACCATTTCATGAAAGCCCGGAACGTGCCTTACTCCCTTGAGGACATCAGGATGATGACCAGGGACTGCCAAGTCTGCGCAGAGTGCAAACCGCACTTCTACCGTCCTGAAAAGGCTCAACTTATCAAGGCCACCCGCCCCTTTGAGCGACTGAGTGTCGACTTTAAGGGCCCCCTTCCCTCCACCGACCGCAATGTATACTTTCTCAACATCATTGACGAGTACTCGCGGTTCCCCTTTGCCATCCCCTGTCCTGATACCACTGCCACGTCCATCATAAAAGCCCTGCGCCAGCTCTTCACTCTGTTCGGATATCCCTGCTATATCCACATTGATAGAGGGTCCTCCTTTATGAGTGACGAGCTGTGCCAGTACTTGCTGGCTAGGGGTATTGCAACTAGTAGGACCTCGAGTTATAATCCCTGGGGAAATGGACAGGTGGAGAGGGAGAATGCCACTGTGTGGAAGGCCACACTCCTAGCCCTTAAGTCAAAGGGATTGCCAGTCTCTCGCTGGCAGGAGGTCCTCCCCAAGGCACTCCACTCCATCTGCTCCCTGTTATGCACGTCCACCAATGCCACCCCTCATGAGCGACTCTTTTCTTTTCCCAGGAAGTCTGCCACTGGGACCACCCTACTGGTTTGGTTGACGTCCCTAGGGCCAGTGCTGCTCTGGAAACATGCGAGGAGCAATAAATACTCCCCGATGGTCGAGAGGGTTCACCTACTTCATGCGAACGCCCAGTATGCCTACGTAGTCTTACCTGATGGGCAGGAGGACACGGTCTCTGTCCGCGACCTGGCGCCCGCAGGAGCACCAGACCCGTACCCTGAACACTCCACGGTGACTTTGAAGCCCGTACCCACCGATGTATATACCCACGAGACACCGGCACGCCAAGCCCTGCACAGACTCCTCACGACACTCCCATACCGGGCGCCTCGCACACGCATGAGGGATCACTGACGCCTAATGGGCTGACACCTCAAGTCAGGCCGGAGCCAGCACAACCACTGTCACCGGTGCTACGTAGATCACAGCGACAGATTCGACCGCCCGATAGACTTAACCTGTAAATATACTTGTAAGTATCAAAGTACATGAGCATACACTTCTTGACATTGTATTTCATCTACCACTTCTTTGTCCAGTCTCTCCACAACTGTGGCCATCTTCTACAGGACACTAACACGAAACACATCTTTACCTTCTCACCAGCAGTCTACCTGCCTCCCACCCTCCCTGATCCCACTCTCTACCTTCTACAGTGATTGATCCCTCTGCAGCTCTCTTGTTCATTCATCTCTGCCCACTAATCATCCTCTTGGCTCCTAACACTGCAGATAGCAGATGTACTGAACTTGCCCATTCACATTCTCCCTCAGGGCCCCAAACAGTCCTTCCAGGTGAGACAACAC